>NW_026909196.1:1200000-1500000 GCF_033115175.1 Lepus europaeus
AAAAAAGCAAAGTCTTTTCTTTAGGCAAGTGCATAAAATGTCATCTATACAAACAGAAATATCATGTTTGTTTTCTGCCATTCCTCTAGCTTTCTCCCTAGAAAATACGAATATGTTCAGCTGGTGTCTCCATGTGGAACCAATTAGTGATTCCAAGCACAAAATTAAATGTTCCCTGATAAAAAACATTCAAAACAATAAAGTCAGTGGATAATATCAGCAATACACAAACACAAAGGCTGTAGCAATATCTGGGATTGAGTTAGCCAAAACAAAACTGGATATTTCTGGAATCATCCACTCATATCCAGACAATCTTGTGTGGAATTCATATGAAGTGTTCGGAGAAAAGCACAGAAAAATGGTTTTGGAGAAAAGCAATGTCTTTTCGTTAGGCTATATCATAAAATCTCAAAGATACAAACAGAAATATCATGTTTGTTTCGCTCAGTTCCTCTAGCAGTCTCCCTAGAAAATATGAATGTGTAGAGCTGGTGTCCCCATGATGAACCAACTAGTGTTTCTACGGTACAAAATTAAATGTTCCCTGATAAAAATATTCAAAACAAGAAAGTCCATCGATAATATCCAGAAAACACAAACACACAGGCTTTCATAATATTTCAGATTGAGTTAGCCAAATCACAACCGGATATTTCTGGTTACATCCAGACATATCCAGACAAAGTGGTGTGGAATTCGTATGCAATGAACCAAAAAAATCACAGTAAAAATGGTATTGGAAAAAAGCAAAATCTTTTCGTTAGGCAAGAGCATAAAATGTCATCTATACAAACAGAAATATCATGTTGGTTTGCCACAGTACCTCTAGCTTTCTCCCTGGAAAATACGATTGTGTAGAGCTGGTGTCTCCATGTGGAACCAATTAGTCATTCCAAGCACAAAATTAAATGTTCCCTTATAAAAAAACATTAAAAACAGCAATGTCCGTGGATAATATCAGGAATACACAAACACAGAGGCTGTAGCAATATCTGGGATTGAGTTAGCCAAAACAAAACCGGATATTTCTGGTTTCATCGAGTCATATCTGGTAAACTGGTGTGGAATTCATATGCAATAGACCTAGATATTCACAGTAAAAAGGGTCTTGGAGAAAAGCAAAATCTTTTCGTTAGGCAAGTGCATAAAATGTCATCTATACAAACAGAAATATCATGTTTGTTTGCCACAGTTCCCCTAGCAGTCTCCCTAGAAAATATGAATGTGTAGAGCTGGTGTCCCCATGATGAACCAATTAGTGTTTCTACGGTAGAAAATTAAATGTTCCCTGATAAAAATATTCAAAACAATAAAGTCCATCGATAATATCCAGAAAAAACAAACACAGAGGCATTCAGAATATTTGGGATTGAGTTAGCCAAAACAAAACCGGATATTTCTGTTTCCATCCAGTCATATCCAGAAAACTGGTGTGGAATTCGTATGCAATGAACTAAAAAAATCACAGTAAAAATGGTTTTGGAGAAAAGCAAAGTCTTTTCGTTAGGCAAGTGCATAAAATGTCATCTATACAAACAGAAATATCATGTTTGTTTGCTGCAGTTCCTCTAGCTTTCTCCCTAGAAAATACGAATTTGTAGAGCTCGTGTCTCAATGTGGAACCAATTAGTGTTTCCAAGATCAAAATAAAATATTCCCTGATAAAAAAAATTCAAAAAAATAAAGTACGTGGCAAGTGCATAAAATCTCATCTATACAAACAGAAATGTCATGTTTGTTTGCCACAGTTCCTCTAGCTTTCGCCCTAGAAAATACAAATGTGTAGAGCTGTGTCTCCATGTGGAACCAATTACTGTATGCAAGCTCAAAATAAAATGTTCCCTGATAAAAAGCATTCAAAACAATAAAGTCCATGTATAGTATCAGGAATACACAAACACAGAGGCTGTAGCAATATTTCAGATTGAGTTAGCCAAAATAAAACGGGATATTTCCAGATTCATCCAGTCATATCCAGACAAACTTGTGTGGAATTCATTTGAAGTGTACCGAGAAAATTAAAGAAAAATGGTTTTGGAGAAAAGCAAAGTCTTTTCATTAGGCAATTGCATAAAATGTCATCTATACAAACAGAAATATCATGATTGTTTGCCACAGATCCTCTAGCTTTCCCCTAGAAAATATGAATGTGTAGAGCTGGTGTCTCCATGTGGAACCCATTAGTGAATCTACGGTACAAAATTAAATGTTCCCTGATAAAAATATTCAAAACAATAAAGTCCATCGGTAATATCCAGAAAACACAAACACAGAGGCTTTCACAATACTTCAGATTGAGTTAGCCAAAACACAACCGTACATTTCTGTTTTCATCCAGTCATATCTGGAGAAAGTGGTGCGGAATTCGAATGCAATGAACGGAAAAAATCACAGTAAAAATGGTTTTAGAGAAAAGCAAAGTCTTTTCGTTTGGCAAGTGCATAAAATATCATCTATACAAACAGAAATATCATGATTGGTTGCCGCAGTTCCTCTAGTTTCGCCCTAGAAAATACGAATGTGTAGAGCTGGTGTTCTCATGTGGAACCAATTACTGTATCCAAGCTCAAAATAAAATGATCCCCGATAAAAAACATTCAAAAAATACAGTCCGTTGATAATATCCGTAAAAAAAAAAAACACAGAGGCTTTCACAATATTTCGGAATGAGTTATCCAAAATTCAGCCGTAGATTTCTGTTTTCTTCCAGCCATATCCAGACAAAGTGGTGTGGAATTCATATGCAATGAACCAAAAAAATCACACTAAAAATGGTTTTGGAGAAAAGCAAAGTCTTTTCGTTAGGCAAGTGCATAAAATGTCATCTATACAAACAGAAATATTATGAATGTTTGTCGCAGTTCCTCTACATTTCTCCCTAGAAAATAAGATTGTGTAGAGCTGGTGTCTCCATGTGGAACCAATTAGTGATTCCAAGCACAAAATATAATGTTCCCTGATAAAAACATTCAAAACAATTAAGTCCGTGGATAACATCAGGAATACACAAACACAGAGTCTGTAGCAATATCTGAGATTGAGTTAGCCAAAACAGAACCGGATATTTCCGGTTTCTTCTGTCATATCTGGTAAACAGGTGTGGAATTCATATGCAATGGAACGAGATATTCACAGTAAAAATGGTTTTGGAGAAAGCAAAGTCTTTTCATTAGGCAAGTGCATAAAATGTCATCTATACAAACAGAAATATCATGTTTGTGTGTTGCAGTTCCTCTAGCAGTCTCCCTAGATAATAGGAATGTGTAGAGCTGGTGTCTCCATGTGCAACCAATTAGTGTTTCCAAGATCAAAATAAAATAATCCCTGATAAAAAACATTCAAAAAAATAAACTACGTGGATAATATCAGGAATACACAAAAACAGAGGCTGTAGCAATATCTGCAATTGAGTTAGCCAAAACAAAACCGGTTATTTCTGGTTTCTTCCAGTCATATCCGGTAAAATGGTGTGGAATTCATAAGCAATGTACTGAGATATTCACAGTAAAAATGGTTTTGGAGAAAAGCAAAGTCTTTTTGTTAGGCAAGTGCATAAGATGTCATCTATACAAACAGAAATATCATGTTTGTGTGTTGCAGTTCCTCTAGCAGTCTCCCTAGATAATAGGAATGTGTAGAGCTGGTGTCTCCATGTGCAACCAATTAGTGTTTCCAAGATCAAAATAAAATAATCCCTGATAAAAAACATTCAAAAAAATAAACTACGTGGATAATATCAGGAATACACAAAAACAGAGGCTGTAGCAATATCTGCAATTGAGTTAGCCAAAACAAAACCGGTTATTTCTGGTTTCTTCCAGTCATATCCGGTAAAATGGTGTGGAATTCATAAGCAATGTACTGAGATATTCACAGTAAAAATGGTTTTGGAGAAAAGCAAAGTCTTTTTGTTAGGCAAGTGCATAAAATGTCATCTATACAAACAGAAATA
This sequence comes from Lepus europaeus, assembly GCF_033115175.1. NCBI lineage: Eukaryota > Metazoa > Chordata > Mammalia > Lagomorpha > Leporidae > Lepus > Lepus europaeus. The sequence goes on from NW_026909196.1 coordinate 1,203,956, forward strand.
TCATGTTTGTTTGCCGCAGTTCCTCAAGCTTTCTCCCTAGAAAATATGAATATGTTTAGCTGCTGTCTCCATGTGGAACTAATTACTGTATCCAAGATCAAAATAAAATGTTTCCCGATAGAAAACATTCAAAGCAAGAAAGTCCATGGATAATATCAGGAATAAACAAACACAGAGGTTGGAGCAGTATTTGGGATTGAGTTAGCCAAAAAAATACCGGATATTTCCGGTTTCATCCAGTCATACCCGGACAAACTGTTGTTGAATTCGTATGCAATGGTACGAGATATTCACAGTAAAAATGGTTTTGGAGAAAAGCAAAGTCTTTTCGTTAGGCAAGTGCATAAAATGTCATCGATACACACAGAAATATCATGTTTCTTTGCCGCAGTTCCTCTAGCTTTCTCCCTAGAAAATACGAATGTGTAGAGCTGGTCTCCCCATAATGAACCAATTAGTGTTTCAATGGTACAAAATTAATGTTCCCTCATAAAAAGCATTCAAAGCAATAAAGTCCATGGATAATATCAGGAATACACAAACACAGAGGCTGTAGCAATATCTGGGATTGAGTTAGCCAAAACACAACTGGATATTTCCGGTTACATCCAGTCATATCCGGAAAAACTGGAGTGAAATTCATATGAAGTTTACCAAGAAAATCACAGTAAAAATGCTTTTGGAGAAAAGCAAAGTAGTTTCATTAGGAAAGTGCATAAAATGTCATCTATACAAACAGAAATATCATGTTTTTTGTTGCAGTTCCTCTAGATTTCTCCCGAGAAAATACGAATGTGTAGAGCTGGTGTCTGCATGTGGAAACAATTAGTGCTTCCAAGCACAAAATTAAATATTCCCTGATAAAAAACATTCAAAACAATAAAGGCCATTGATAATATCCAGAAAGCACAAACACAGGGTCTTTTACAATATTTCAGATTGACTTAGCCAAAACACAACCGGATATTTCCGGTTACATCCAGTCATATGCGGACAAAGTGGTGTGGAATTCGTATGCAATGGACTGAGAAAAGCACAGCAAAAATGGTTTTGGAGAAAAGCAAAGTCTTTTTGTTAGGCAAGTGCATAAAATGTCATCGATAGAAACACAAATATCATGTTTTTTTCTCGCAGTTCCTCTAGCTTTATCCCTAGAAAATACGAATGTGTAGAGCTGTTCTCTCCATGTGTAAACAATTAGTGTTTCTGAGATCAAAATTAAATGTTCCCTAATAAAAACATTCAAAACAATAAAATCCGTGGATAATATCAGGAATACACAAACACAGAGGCTGTAGCAATATCTGGGATTGAGTTAGCCAAAACAAAACTGGATATTTCCGGTTTCATCCAGTCATATCCGGACATACTGGTGTGGAATTCATATGAAGTTTACCGAAAAACCACAGTAAAAATGGTTTTGGAGAAAAGCAAAGTCTTTTCGTTAGGCAAGTGCATAAAATGTCATCTATACAAACAGAAATATCATGTTTGTTTGCTGCAGTTCCTCTAGCTTTCTCCCTAGAAAATACGAATGTGTAGAGCTGGTGTCTCCATGTGGAACCAATTAGTGCTTCCAAGCTCAAAATAAAATGTTCCCTGATAAAACACATTCAAAACAATAAAATCCATTGATGATATCCAGAAAACACAAACACAGAGGCTATAGCAATATCTGGGATTGAGTTAGCCAAAACAAAACCGGATATTTCTGTTTTCATCCAGTCATATCCGGACAAACTGGTGTGCAATTCGTATGCAATGGACCGAGAGAATCACAGTAAAAATGGTTTTGGAGAAAAGCAAAGTCTTTTCATTAGGCAAGTTAATAAAATGTCATCGATAGAAACAGAAATATCATGTTGGTTTGCCGCAGTTCCTCTAGCTTTCTCCCTAGAAAATACGAATATGTAGCGATGTTGTCTCCATGTGGAACCAATTACTGTATCCAAGCTCAAAATAAAATGTTTCCCAATAAAAAACATTCAAAACAATAGAGTCCATTTATAATATCCAGAAAATACAAACACAGAGGCAGTAGCAATATTTGGGATGGAGTGAGCCAAAACAAAACCGGATATTTCCGGTTTCATCCAGTCATATCTGGACAAACTGGTGTGGAATTCATATGAAGTTTACCAAGAAAATCACAGTAAAAATGATTTTGTAGAAAAACAAAGTCTTTTCGTTAGGCAAGTGCATAAAATGTCATCGATACAAACAGAAATATCATGTTTGTTTGCTGCAGTTCCTCTAGCTTTCTCCCTAGAAAATACGAATGTGTAGAGCTGGTGTCTCCATGTGGAACCAATTGGTGCTTCCAAGCTCAAATAAAATGTTCCCTGATAAAACACAGTCAAAACAATAAAATCCATCGATGATATAAAGAAAACACAAACACAGAGGCTTTCACAATATTTCTGATTGACTTAGCTTAAACACAACCGGTTATTTCTGTTTTTATCCAGTCATATCCGGACAAACTGGTGTGGAATTGTATGCAATGGACCGAGAGAATCACAGTACAAATGGTTTTTGAGAAAAGCAAAGTCTTTTCGTTAGGCAAGTGCATAAAATATCATCGATACAAACAGAAATATCATGTTTGTTTGCCGCAGTTCCACTAGCTTTCTCCCTTCAAAAAAGAATATGTAGCACTGGTGTCTCCATGTGGAACCAATAACTGTATCCAAGCTCAAAATAAAATGTTCCCCGAAAAAAACATTCAAAACAATAAAGTCCGTTGATAATATCCAGTAAACACAAACACAGACTGTAGCAATATTTGGGATTGAGTTAGTAAGAGCAAAACCAGATATTTCCGGTTTCATCCAGTCATATCCGGACAAACTGGTGTGGAATTCGTATGCAATGGACCAAGAAAATCACAGTAAAAATGGTTTTGGAGAAAAGCAAAGTCTTTTCCTTAGGCAAGTGCATAAAATGTCATCTAGACAAACAGAAATATCATGTTTTTTTTTTACCTCAGTTCTACTAGCTTTCTCCCTAGAAAATACGAATGTGTCGAGCTGGTGTTCCCATGATGAACCAATTACTATATCCAAGCTGAAAATAAAATGTTCCCTGATAAAAAACATTCAAAACAATAAAGTGCATCGATAATATCCAGAAAACACAAACACAGAGGCTTTCACAAAATTTCAATTTGAGTTAGGCAAAACACAACCGGATATTTCTGGTTTATTCCAGTCATATCCAGAAAACGTCGTGTGGAATTCGTATGCAATGGACCGAGAAAAGCACAGTAAAAATGGTTTTGGAGAAAAGGAAAGTCTTTTCGTTAGGCAAGTGCATAAAATGTCATCTATACAACAGAAATGTCATGTTTGTTTGCCACAGTTCCTCTAGCTTTCTCCCTAGAAAATACGAATGTGTAGAGCTGATGTCTCCATGTGGAACCAATTAGTGTTTCCAAGATCAAAATTAAATGTTCCCTGATAAAAAACATTCAAAACAATAAAGTCTGTGGATAATTTCAGGAATACACAAACACAGAGGCTGTAGCAATATCTGGGATTGAGTTAGCCAAAACACAACCGGATATTTCCGGTTTCATCCAGTAATATCCGGACAAACTGGTGTGGAATTCGTAGGCAACGGACCGAGAATATCACAGTAAAAACTGTTTTGAAACAAAGCAAATGTTTTGTCATCTAGACAACCGAAATATCATGTTTGTTTGCCGCAGTTCCTCTAGCTTTCTCCCTAGAAAATACGAATGTGTAGAGGTGGTGTTCCCATTATGAACCAATTCGTGTTTAAACGGTACAAAATTAAATGTTCCCTGATAAAAACCTTCAAAACAATAAGTCCCTTGATAATATCTAGAAAACACAAACACAGAGGCTTTCACAATATTTCAAATTTAGTTAGCAAAAACACAATCGCATATTTCCAGTTTCATCCAGTCATATCCGGAAAAATGGTATGGAATTCATATGCAATGGACTGAGAAGATCACAGTCAGAATGATTTTGGAGAAAAGCAAAGACTTTTCGATAGGCAAGTGCATAAAATGTCATCTATACAAACAGAAATATCATGTTTGTTGCAGTTCCTCTAGCTTTCTCCCTAGAAAATAAGAATGTGTAGAGCTGGTGTCTCCATATGCAACCAATTGGTGATTCAAAGCCCAAAATTAAATGTTCCGTATGAAAACATTCAAAAAAATAATGTCAATGGATAATATCAGGAATACACAAACACAGAGGCTGTAGCAATATCTGGGATTGAGTTAGCCAAAAAAAACTGGATATTTCCGGTTTCATCCACTCATATTCGGACAAACTGGTGTGGAATTCATATGCAATGGGCTGAGAAAAACACAGGAAAACTAGTTTTGGAGAAAAGCAGTGTTTTCGTTAGGCAAGTGCATAAAATGTCATCTATACAAACGGAAATATGATATTTGTTTGCCACAGTTCCTCTAGCATTCTCCCTAGAAAATACGAATGTGTAGAGCTGGTGTCTCCATATGCAACCAATTGGTGATTCAAAGCCCAAAATTAAATGTTCCGTATGAAAACATTCAAAAAAATAATGTCAATGGATAATATCAGGAATACACAAACACAGAGGCTGTAGCAATATTTGGGATTGAGTTAGCTAAAACAAAACCAGAGATTTCCGGTTTCATCCAGTCATATCCGGACAAAGTGGTGTGGAATTCGTATTCAATGGACCGAGAAAATCACAGTAAAAATTGTTTTGGAGAAAAGCAAAGTCTTTTCGTTAGGCAAGTGCATAAAATGTCATCTATACAAACAGAAAATCATGTTTGTTTGCCGCAGTTCCACTAGCTTTACCCTAGAAAGTACGAATGTGTAGAGCTGGTGTCCCCATGATGAACCAATTATAGTTTTGAAGTTCAAAATAAAATGTTCGCCGATAAAAAACATTCAAAACAATAAAGTCTGTTGAGAATATCCAGAAAAAATACAAACACAGAGGCTGTAGCAATATCTGGGATTGTGTTAGCCAAAACAAAACTGGATATTTCTGGTTTCCTCCAGCCATATCCATAAAATCTGTATTGGAATTCGTATGCAATGGACCGAGAAAATCACAGTACAAATGGTTTTGGAGAAAAGCAAAGTCTTTTCGTTAGGCAAGTGCATAACATGTCATCTATACAAGCAGAAATATCATGTTTGTTTGCCGCAGTTCCTCTAGTAGTCTCCCTAGGAAATACGAATGTGTAGAGCTGGTGTTCCCATGATGAACCAATTAGTGTTTCTACGATACAAAATGAAATGTTCCCTGATAAAAATATTCAAAACAATAAAGTCCATCGATAATATCCAGAAAACACAAACACAGAGGCTTTCACAATATTTGGGATTGAGTTAGCCAAAACACAACCGGATATTTCTGGTTTCCTCCACTCATATCCGGACTAACTGGTGTGGAATTTGCATGCAATGGACCGAGAAAATCACAGTAAAAATGATTTTGGAGAAAAGCATGTATTTTCGTTAGGCAAGTGCATAAAATGTCACCTACACAAACAAAAATATCATGTTTGTTTGCCGCAATTCCTATAGGTTTCTCCGTAGAAATTACGAATGTAATAACTGACGCCCTGAACAAGAGTGTCAAATTGTTAAGTCAACAACAGGAGTCACTGTGTACTTACATCACATGTGGGATCTGTCCTTAATGTGTTGTCTAATGTGCAGTGATGCTATAACTAGTACTGAAACAGTATTTTTACACTTTGTGTTTCTGCATGGGTACAAACTGATGAGATCTTTACTAATTATATACTGAATCGATCTTCTGTATATAAAGGTAATTGGAAATGAAAAAAAAACCTGGTATTAAATTGGAAATGGCATAGAAAATTAATTAATTTAAAAAAAATATTATGTAGGATCTCTGCCTTTAATGTGCTGTACACTCTTATTTAATGCTATAACTAGTACTCCAACAGTATTTTTTTTCCACTCTGTGTTGCTATATGGGGGCAAACTGTTGAAATCGTTACCTAATTTATACTAAAATGATCTTTTGTATATAAAGAGAATTGAAAATGAATCATGATGTGATTGGAAGGGGAGAGGGAGTGGGAAAGGGGAGGGTTGTAGGTGGGAGGGAAGTTTTGGGAGAGGGAACCCATTAAACCCATGAGCTGTACTTTGCAAATTTATATTAATGAAATAAAAGTTTAATTAAAAAAAGAAATTACGAATGTGTAGAGCTGGTGTCTCCATGTGGAACCAATTAGTGTTTCAACGGTACAAAATTAAATGTTCCTTGATAAAAAAACATTCAAAACATAAATTCCAAGGATAATATCAGGAATACACAAACACAGAGGCTGTAGCAATATATGGGATTGAGTTAGCCAAAACAAAACCGGATATTTCTGCTTTCCTCCAGTCATATCCGGACAAACAGGTGTGGAAGTCGTATGCAATGGATGGGGAATCTCACAGTAAAAATGGTTTTGGAGAAAAGCAACGTCTTTTCTTTAGGCAAGTGCATAAAATGTCATCTATACAAACAGAAATATCATGTTTGTTTCCCGCAGTTCCTCTAGCTTTCTCCCTAGAAAATACGAATGTGTAGAGCTGGTGTCTCCATGTGGAACCAATTAGTGTTTCCAAGCACAAAATTAAATGTTCCCTGATAAAAAACATACAAAACAATAAAGTCCATGCATGATATCAGGAATACACAAACACAGAGGCTGTAGCAATATCTGGGATTGAGTTAGCCAAAATAAAACCGGATTTTTCTGCTTTCGTCCAGTCATATCCGGACAAAGTGGTGTGGAATTCGTATGCAATGGACTGAGAATCTCACAGTAAAAATGGTTTTGGAGAAAAGCAACGTCTTTTCTTTAGGCAAGTGCATAAAATGTCATCTATACATACAGAAATATCATGTTTGTTTCCCGCAGTTCCTCTAGATTTCTCCCTAGAAAATCCGAATGTGTAGAGCTTGTGTCTCCATGTGGAACCAATTAGTGTTTCCAAGCACAAAATTAAATGTTCCCAAAAAAAACACATTCAAAAAAATAAAGTCCGTGGATAATATGGAATAAACAAACACAGAGTCTGTAGCAATATTTCGTAATGAGTTAGCCAAAACAGAACCAGATATTTCTGGTTTCATCCAATCATATCCGGACCAAGTGGTGTAGAATTTGTATGCAATGGGCTGAGAAAATCACAATAAAAATGCTTTTGGAGAAAAGAAAGTCATTTCGTTAGGCAAGAGCATAAAATATCATCTATACAAACAGAAATATCATGATTGTTTGCCGCAGTTCCTCTAGCTTTCTCCCTAGAAAATAAGAATGTGTAGAGCTGGTGTCTCTTTGTGGAACCAATTTGTGTTTCAAAGCACAAAATTAATTGTTCCCTGAATTAAACTTTCAAAAAAATAAAGTCTGTGGATAATATCAGGAAATTACAAACACAGAGGCTGTAGCAATATCTGGGATTGAGTTAGCCAAAACAAAACCGGATATTTCTGCTTTCATCCAGTCATATCCGGACAAACTGGTGTGGAATTCATATGCAATGGACGGAGAATCTCACAGTAAAAATGGTTTTGGAGAAAAGCAACGTCTTTTCTTTAGGCAAGTGCATAAAATGTCATCTATAGAAACAGAAATATCATGATTGTTTGCGCAGTTCCTCTAGCTTTCTCCCTAGAAAATACGAATGTGTAGAGCTGGTGTCTCCATGTGGAACCAATTAGTGTTTCCAAGCACAAAATTAAATGTTCCCTGATAAAAAACATACAAAGCAATAAAGTCCATGCATGATATCAGGAATACACAAACACAGAGGCTGTAGCAATATCTGGGATTGAGTTAGCCAAAATAAAACCGGATATTTCTGCTTTCATCCAGTCATATCCGGACAAAGTGGTGTGGAATTCGTATGCAGTGGACCGAGAATGTCACAGTAAAAATGGTTTTGGAGAAAAGCAACGTCTTTTCTTTAGGCAAGTGCATAAAATGTCATCTATATATACAGAAATATCATGTTTGTTTCCCGCAGATCCTCTAGCTTTCTCCTTAGAAAATCCGAATGTATAGAGCTTGTGTCTCCATGTGGAACCAATTAGTGTTTCCAAGCACAAAATTAAATGTTCCCTGAAAAAAAAACATTCAAAAAAATAAAGTCCGTGGATAATATCAGGAATAAACAAACACAGAGTCTGTAGCAATATTTCGTAATGAGTTAGCGAAAACACAACCAGATATTTCTGGTTTCATCCAGTCATATCCGGACCAAGTGGTGTAGAATTTGTATGCAATGGGCTGAGAAAATCACAGTAAAAATGCTTTTGGAGAAAATTAAGTCATTCGTTAGGCAAGAGCATAAAATATCATCTATACAAACAGAAATGTCCTCTTTGTTTGCCGCAGTTCCTCTAGCTTTCTCCCTAGAAAATACGAATGTGTAGAGATGGTGTCTCCATGTGGAACCAATTAGTGTTTCAAAGCACAAAATTAAATGTTCCCTGAATAAAACTTTCAAAAAAATAAAGTCTGTGGATAATATCAGGAATACACAAACACAGAGACTGTAGCAATATCTGGGTTTGAGTTAGCCAAAACAAAACAGGATATTTCCGGTTTCATCCAATCATATCCGGACAAACTGGTATGGAATTCGTATGCAATGGACCGAGAAAATCACAGTAAAAATGCTTTTGGAGAAGAGCAAAGTCTTTATGTTAGGCAAGTACATAAAATATCATCTAGACAAACAGAAATATCCTGTTTGTTTGCCGCAGTTCCTCTAGCTTTCTCCCTAGAAAATACGAATGTGTAGAGCTGGTGTCTCCATGAGGAACCAATTAGTGTATCCAAGCTCAAAATTAAATGTTCCCCGATAAAAAAACATTCAAGAAAATAAAGTCCGTTGATAATATCAGGAAAGCACAAACACAGAGTCTGTAGCAATACTTGTGATTGAGTTTGGCAAAACACAACTGGATATTTCTTGTTTCATCCAGTCATATCCGGACAAACTGGTGTGGAATTCGGATGCAACAGACCGAGAAAAGCACAGTAAAAATGGTTTAGGAGAATAGCAAAGTCTTTTCATTAGGCAAGTGAATAAAATCTCATATATACAAACAGAAATATCCTGTTTGTTTGTGGCAGTTCCTCTAGCTTTCTTCCTAGAAAATACGAATGTGTAGAGCTGGTGTCTCCATTTGGAATCAATTAGTGTTTCCAAGCACAAAATTAAATGTTCCCTGATAAAAAAACATTCAAAACAATAAAGTCCATCGATAATATCCAGAAAACACAAACACAGAATCTTTCACAATATTTGGGATTGAGTTAGCCAAAACACAACTGGATATTTCTGGTTTCATCCAGTCATATCCGGACAAAGTGGTTTGGAATTCGTATGCAATGGACGGAGAAAATCACAGTACAAATGGTTTTGAGAAAAGCAAAGTCTTTACGTGAGGCAAGTGCATAAAATGACATCTATTCAAACAGAAATATCATGTTTGTTTGCCGCAGTTCCTCTAGCTTTCTCCCTAGAAAACACGAATATGTAGCGCTGGTGTCTCCATGTGGAACCAATTACTCTATCCAAGCTCAAAATTAAATATTCCCCTTGAAAAAACATCAAAACAATAAAGCCCATTGAATATCCAGAAAAAACAAACACAGAGGCTGTAGCCATATCTGGGATTGAGTTATCCAAAACACAACTGGATATTTCTTGTTTCATCCAGTCATATCCGGACAAACTGGTGTGGAATTCGGATGCAACAGACCGAGAAAAGCACAGTAAAAATGGTTTAGGAGAATAGCAAAGTCTTTTCATTAGGCAAGTGAATAAAATCTCATATATACAAACAGAAATATCCTGTTTGTTTGTGGCAGTTCCTCTAGCTTTCTTCCTAGAAAATACGAATGTGTAGAGCTGGTGTCTCCATTTGGAATCAATTAGTGTTTCCAAGCACAAAATTAAATGTTCCCTGATAAAAAAACATTCAAAACAATAAAGTCCATCGATAATATCCAGAAAACACAAACACAGAATCTTTCACAATATTTGGGATTGAGTTAGCCAAAACACAACTGGATATTTCTGGTTTCATCCAGTCATATCCGGACAAAGTGGTTTGGAATTCGTATGCAATGGACGGAGAAAATCACAGTACAAATGGTTTTGAGAAAAGCAAAGTCTTTACGTGAGGCAAGTGCATAAAATGACATCTATTCAAACAGAAATATCATGTTTGTTTGCCGCAGTTCCTCTAGCTTTCTCCCTAGAAAACACGAATATGTAGCGCTGGTGTCTCCATGTGGAACCAATTACTCTATCCAAGCTCAAAATTAAATATTCCCCTTGAAAAAACATCAAAACAATAAAGCCCATTGAATATCCAGAAAAAACAAACACAGAGGCTGTAGCCATATCTGGGATTGAGTTATCCAAAACAAAACTGGATATTTCGAGTTTCATCCAGTCAGTACGGACAAAAAGCTGTGGAATTCGTATGAAATGGACCGAGAAAATCACAGTAAAAATAGTTTAGCTTTCTCCGTAGAAAATACGAATGTGTAGAGCTGGTGTCTCCATGTGGAACCAATTACTGTATCCAAGCTCAAAATTAATTATTCCCCTAGAAAAAACATTCAAAACAATAATATCCTTTGATAATATCCAGGAAAAAAAAACACAGAGGCTGTAGCAATATTTGGGATTGAGTTATCCAAAAAAAAAAAAAAAACCGGATATTTCCGGTTTCATCTAGTCATATCTGGACAAACTGCTGTGGAATTCTAAGCAATGGACCGAGAAAATCACAGTAAAAATGGTTTTGGAGAAAAGCAAAGTCTTTTCGTTAGGCAAGTGCATAAAATGTCATCTATACAAACAGAAATATCATGTTTGTTTGCGGAAGTTCCTCTAGCTTTCTCCCTAGAAATACGAATATGTAGAGCTGGTGTCCCCATGCTGAACCAGTTAGTGTTTCTACGGTACAACATTAAATATTCCCTGATAAGAACATTCAAAACAATTAGTCCCTTGATAATATCCAGAAAACACAAACACAGAGGATTTCAATATTTTGGGATTGATTTAGCGAAAACAAAACCGGATATTTCTGGTTTCATCCAGTCATATCTGGACAAAGTGGTGTGGAATTCGTATGCAATGGACTGAGAAAAGCACAGTAAAAATGGTTTTGGAGAATAGCAAAGTCTTTTTGTTAGGCAAGTGCATAAAATGTCATATATACAAAGAGAAATATCCTATTTGTTTGTGGCAGATCCTGCAGCTTTCTTCCTGGAAAATACGAATGTGTAGAGCTGGTGTCTCCATGTGGAATCAATTAGTGTTTCCAAGCACAAAATTAAATGTTCCCTGATAAAAAACATTCAAAACAATAAAGTCCGTCGATAATATCCAGAAAACACAAACAGAGTCTTTCACAATATTTTGGATTTAGTTGCCAAAACACAACCGGATATTTCCGTTTTCATCCGGTCATATCCGGACAAACAGGTGTGGAATTCATATGCAATGGACTGAGAAAATCCAGAAAACACAAACAGAGTCTTTCACAATATTTTGGATTTAGTTGCCAAAACACAACCGGATATTTCCGTTTTCATCCGGTCATATCCGGACAAACTGGTGTGGAATTCATATGCAATGGACTGAGAAAATCACAGTAAAAATGGATTTGGAGAAAAGCAACGCATTTTCATTAGGCCACTGCATAAAATGTCATCTATACAGACAGAAATATCATGTTTGTTTGCCGCAGTTCCTCTAGCTTTCTCCCTAGAAAATAGGAATGTGTAGAGCTGGTGTTCCCATTATGAAACAATTAGTGTTTCAACCATACAAAATTAAATGTTTCCTGATAAAAACATGCAAAACAATAAGTTCATCTATAATATGCAGAAAACAAAATCACAGGGGATGTAGCAATATATTGGATTGAGTTAGCCAAAACAAAACCGGATATTTCTGCTTTCATCCAGTCATATCCGGAAAAACTGGTGCGGAATGCGTATGCAATGGACCGAGAAAATCACAGTAAAATGGTTTTGGAGAAAAGCAAAGTCATTTCGTAAGGCAAGTGCATAAAATGTCATCTATAGAAACAGAAATATCATGATTGTTTGCCGCAGTTCCTCTAGCTTTCTCCCTAGAAAATATGAATGTGTAGAGCTGGTGTCTCCATGTGGAACCAATTAGTGTTTCCAAGCACAAAAATTAAATGTTCCCTGAAAAAAAAACATTGAAAAATATAAATTCCATGAATAATATCAGGAATACACCAACACAGATGCTATAGCAATATTTCGGATTGAGTTAGCCAAAACAGAACCAGATATTTCTGGTTACATCCAGTCATACCCGGACAAACTGGTGGGGAATTCGTATGAAATGGAAAGAGAAAATCATAGTAAATATGGTTTTTGAGAAAAGCAAAGTCTTTTCGTTAGGCAAGTGCATAAAATGTCATCTATACAAACAGAAATATCATGTTTGTTTGCCGCAGTTCCTCTAGTTTTCTCCCTAGAGAATACAAATATGTAGAGCTGATGTCTCCATGTGGAAACTATTAGTGTTTTGCAGCACCAAATTAAATGTTCCCTGATAAAAAAACATTCAAAACAATAAAGTCCGTGGATAATATCAGGAATACTCAAACACAGATGCGGTAACAATATCTGGGATTGAGTTAGCCAAAACAAAACCGGATATTTCCTGTTTCATACAGTCATATCTGGACAAACTGGTGTGGAATTCGTATGCAATGAACCAAAAAAATCACAGTAAAAATGGTTTTGGAGAAAAGCAAAGTGTTTTCGTTAGGCAAGTGCATGAAATGTCATCTATACAAACAGAAATATCATGTTTGTTTGCCGCAGTTCTTCTAGCTTCCTCCCTAGAAAATACGAATGTGTAGAGCTGGTGTCCCCTTGATTAACCAATTAGTGTTTCTGCGGTACAAAATTAAATGTTCCCAGATAAAAACATTCAAAACAATAAAGTCCATCGATAATATAGAGAACCAAACACAGAGGTTTCACAATATTTTGGATTGAGTTAGCAAGACACAACCAGATGTTTCTGGTTACATCCAGTCATATCGGGACAAAGTTGTTTTGGAATTCGTATGCAATGGACAGAGAAATTCACAGTACAAATGGTTTTGGAGAAAAGCAAAGTCTTTACATTAGGCAAGTGCATAAAATGTCATCGATACAAACCGAAATATCATGTTTGTTTGCCGCAGTTCCTCTAGCTTTCTCCCTAGAAAATACGAATGTGTAGAGCTGGTGTCCCCGTGATGAACGAATTAGTGTTTCAAGGGTACAAAATTAAATGTTCCCTGATAAAAACATCAAAACAGTAAAGTCCATATATAATATCCAGAAAACACAAACACAGAGGCTATAGCAATATTTCGAATTGAGTTAACCAAATCATAACCGGAGAATTCTGATAACTCCCAGTCATATCAGTACAAAGTGGTTTGGAATTCGTATGCAATGGACCGAGAAATTCACAGTAAAAATGGTTTTGGAAAAAAGCAAAGTCTTTTCGTTAGGCAAGTGCATAAAATGTCATCGATACAAACAGAAATATCATGTTTGCTTGCCACAGTTCCTCTAGCTTTCTTCCTAGAAAATATGAATGGGTAGACCTGGTATTCCCATGATGAACCAATTAGTGTTTCAATGGTACAAAATTAAATGTTCCCTGATAAAAAGATTCAAAACAATGAGTCCATCGATAATATCCAGAAATCACAAACACAGAGGCTTTCACAATATTTCGGATTGAGTTAGAAAAAAAACAACCAGATATTTCTGTTTTCCTCCATTCATATCCGGACAAAGTGGTGTGGAATTCGTATGCAATGGACCGAGAAATCACAGTAAAAATGGTTTTGGAGAAAAGCAAAGTCTTCTCGTTAGGCAAGTGTATAAAATGTCATCTATACAACCAGAAATATCATGTTTGTTTGCTGCAGTTCCTGAAGCTTTCTCCCTAGAAAATACGAATGTGTAGAGCTCGTGTCTCGAAGTGGAAACAATTACTTTATCCAAGCTCAAAATAAAATGTTCCCCGATAAAAAACATTCAAAAAAATAAAGTCCATGGATAATATCAGCAATACACAAACACAGAGGTTGTAGCAGTATCTTGGATTCAGTTAGCCAAAACAAAACTGGATATTTCCGGTTTCATCCAGTCATATCCGGACTAACTGGTGTGGAATTTCTATGCAATGGACCGAGAAAATCACAATAAAAATGGTTTTGGAGAAAAGCAAATTCTTTTCCTTAGGCAAGTGCATAAAATCTCATCTATACAAACAGAAATATCATGTTTGTTTCCCACAGTTCCTCTAGCTTTCCCCCTAGAAAATACGAATATGTAGAGCTGGTGTCTCCATGTGGAACCAATTACTGTATCCAAACTCAAAATAAAATGTTCCCTTATAATGCATTCAAAACAATAAAGTCCATTGATAGTATCCAGAAAAAACAAACACAGAGGATGTAGCAGTATCTGGGATTGTGTTAGCTAAAAGAAAACCGGGTATTTCCTGTTTCATCCGGTCATATCTGGACAAACTGGTGTGGAATTCTCATGCAATGGACCAAGAAAATCACGGAAAAATGGTTTTGGAGAAAAGCGAAGTCTTTTCGTTAGGCAAGTGCATCAAATGTCATCGATACAAACAGAAATATCATGTTTCTTTGCCGCAGTTCCTCTAGCTTTTTCCCTAGAAAATAAGAATGTGTAAAGCTGGTGTCCCCATGATGAACCAATTAGTGTTTCAACGGTACAAAATTAAATGTTCCCTGATAAAAACATTCAAAACAATAAAGTCCATCGATTATATCCAGAAAACACAAACACAGAGGCTTTCACAATATTTCAGATTGAGTTAGCCAAAAGACACCGGATATTCTGGTTTCATCCAGTCATATCCGGACAAAGTGGTTTGTTATTCATATGCAAGGGAATGAGAAAATCAGAGTAAAAATGGTTTTGGAGAAAAGCAAAGTCATTTTGTTAGGCAAGTGCATAAAATGTCATCTATACAAAAAGAAATATCATGTTTGTTTGTGGCAGTTCCTCTAGCTTTCTCCTTAAAAAATAGGAATGTGTAAAGCGGTGTCTCCATGTGGAACCAATTAGTGTTTCCAAGCACAAAATTAAATGTTCCCAAAAAAAAAAAAACATTCAAAACAATAAAGTCCGTTGATAATATCAGGAATACACAAACACAGAAGCTTAGCAATATCTGGGATTCAGTTAACCAAAACAAAACCAGATATTTCTGGTCATCCAGTCATATCCGGACAAAGTTGTGTGGAATTCATATGAAGTGTACCGATACAATCAGAGAAAAATGGTTATGGAGAAAAGCAAAGTCTTTTCGTTGGGGAAGTGCATAAAATGTCATCGATACAAACAGAAATATCATGTTTGTTTGCCGCAGTTCTTCTAGGTTTCTCCCTGGAAAATATGAATGTGTAGAGATGGTGTCCACATGATGAAACAATTAGTGTTTCTATGGTACGAAATTAAATATTCGCTGATAAAAACATCAAAACAATAAAGTCCATCGATAATATCCAGAAAACAGAAACACATTGGCTGTAGCAATATTTGGGAATGAGTTAGCCAAAAACAACCGGAGATTTCTGATTACTCCCAGTCATATCAGGACAAAGTGGTTTGGAATTTGTATGCAATGGACCGAGAAATTCACAGTAAAAATGGTTTTGGAAAAAAGCAAAGTCTTTTCGTTGGGGAAGTGCATAAAATGTCATCGATACAAACAGAAATATCATGTTTGTTTGCCACAGTTCTTCTAGGTTTCTCCCTGGAAAATACGAATGTATAGAGCTGGTGTTCCCATGATAAACCAATTACTCTTTCTATGGTACGAAATGAAATGTTGCCTGATAATAATAGTCAAAGTAATAAAGTCCATCGATGATATTCAGAAAACACAAACACAGAGGCTTTAACAATATTTCGGTTTGAGTTAGGCAAAACAAAACCGGATATTTCCGGTTTCATCCAGTCATATTAGGTAAACTGGTGTGGAAATTGTATGCAATGGATCGAGAAAATCACAGTAAAAATGGTTTTGGAGAAAAGCAAAGTCTTTTCGTTAGGGAGGTGCATAAAACGTCATCCATACAAACAGACATATTCTGTTTGTTGGCCGCAGTTCCTCTAGCTTTCTCCATAGAATATAAGAATGTGTAGAGCTGGTGTCTCCGTGTGGAACCAATTAGTGTTTCCAAGCAAAAAATTAAATGTTCCCTGATAAAAAACATTCAAAACAATAAAGTCTGTGGATAATATCAGCAATACACAAACACAGAGGCTGTAGCAATATCTGGGATTGAGTTAGCCAAAACAAAACCGGGAATTTCCGGTTCCATCCCGTGATATCCGGAAAAACTGGTGTGGAATTCGTATGCAATGGACCGAGAAAATCACAGTACAAATGGTATTGAGAATATTAAAGTCTTTACGTGAGGCAAGTGCATAAAATATCATCTATACAAAGAGAAATATCATGTTTGTTTGCTGCAGTTCCTGAAGCTTTCTCCCTAGAAAATACGAATGTGTAGAGCTCGTGTCTCGAAGTGGAAACAATTACTTTATCCAAGCTCAAAATAAAATGTTCCCCGATAAAAAACATTCAAAAAAATAAAGTCCATGGATAATATCAGCAATACACAAACACAGAGGTTGTAGCAGTATCTTGGATTCAGTTAGCCAAAACAAAACTGGATATTTCCGGTTTCATCCAGTCATATCCGGACTAACTGGTGTGGAATTTCTATGCAATGGACCGAGAAAATCACAATAAAAATGGTTTTGGAGAAAAGCAAATTCTTTTCCTTAGGCAAGTGCATAAAATCTCATCTATACAAACAGAAATATCATGTTTGTTTCCCACAGTTCCTCTAGCTTTCCCCCTAGAAAATACGAATATGTAGAGCTGGTGTCTCCATGTGGAACCAATTACTGTATCCAAACTCAAAATAAAATGTTCCCTTATAATGCATTCAAAACAATAAAGTCCATTGATAGTATCCAGAAAAAACAAACACAGAGGATGTAGCAGTATCTGGGATTGTGTTAGCTAAAAGAAAACCGGGTATTTCCTGTTTCATCCGGTCATATCTGGACAAACTGGTGTGGAATTCTCATGCAATGGACCAAGAAAATCACGGAAAAATGGTTTTGGAGAAAAGCGAAGTCTTTTCGTTAGGCAAGTGCATCAAATGTCATCGATACAAACAGAAATATCATGTTTCTTTGCCGCAGTTCCTCTAGCTTTTTCCCTAGAAAATAAGAATGTGTAAAGCTGGTGTCCCCATGATGAACCAATTAGTGTTTCAACGGTACAAAATTAAATGTTCCCTGATAAAAACATTCAAAACAATAAAGTCCATCGATTATATCCAGAAAACACAAACACAGAGGCTTTCACAATATTTCAGATTGAGTTAGCCAAAAGACACCGGATATTCTGGTTTCATCCAGTCATATCCGGACAAAGTGGTTTGTTATTCATATGCAAGGGAATGAGAAAATCAGAGTAAAAATGGTTTTGGAGAAAAGCAAAGTCATTTTGTTAGGCAAGTGCATAAAATGTCATCTATACAAAAAGAAATATCATGTTTGTTTGTGGCAGTTCCTCTAGCTTTCTCCTTAAAAAATAGGAATGTGTAAAGCGGTGTCTCCATGTGGAACCAATTAGTGTTTCCAAGCACAAAATTAAATGTTCCCAAAAAAAAAAAAACATTCAAAACAATAAAGTCCGTTGATAATATCAGGAATACACAAACACAGAAGCTTAGCAATATCTGGGATTCAGTTAACCAAAACAAAACCAGATATTTCTGGTCATCCAGTCATATCCGGACAAAGTTGTGTGGAATTCATATGAAGTGTACCGATACAATCAGAGAAAAATGGTTATGGAGAAAAGCAAAGTCTTTTCGTTGGGGAAGTGCATAAAATGTCATCGATACAAACAGAAATATCATGTTTGTTTGCCGCAGTTCTTCTAGGTTTCTCCCTGGAAAATATGAATGTGTAGAGATGGTGTCCACATGATGAAACAATTAGTGTTTCTATGGTACGAAATTAAATATTCGCTGATAAAAACATCAAAACAATAAAGTCCATCGATAATATCCAGAAAACAGAAACACATTGGCTGTAGCAATATTTGGGAATGAGTTAGCCAAAAACAACCGGAGATTTCTGATTACTCCCAGTCATATCAGGACAAAGTGGTTTGGAATTTGTATGCAATGGACCGAGAAATTCACAGTAAAAATGGTTTTGGAAAAAAGCAAAGTCTTTTCGTTGGGGAAGTGCATAAAATGTCATCGATACAAACAGAAATATCATGTTTGTTTGCCACAGTTCTTCTAGGTTTCTCCCTGGAAAATACGAATGTATAGAGCTGGTGTTCCCATGATAAACCAATTACTCTTTCTATGGTACGAAATGAAATGTTGCCTGATAATAATAGTCAAAGTAATAAAGTCCATCGATGATATTCAGAAAACACAAACACAGAGGCTTTAACAATATTTCGGTTTGAGTTAGGCAAAACAAAACCGGATATTTCCGGTTTCATCCAGTCATATTAGGTAAACTGGTGTGGAAATTGTATGCAATGGATCGAGAAAATCACAGTAAAAATGGTTTTGGAGAAAAGCAAAGTCTTTTCGTTAGGGAGGTGCATAAAACGTCATCCATACAAACAGACATATTCTGTTTGTTGGCCGCAGTTCCTCTAGCTTTCTCCATAGAATATAAGAATGTGTAGAGCTGGTGTCTCCGTGTGGAACCAATTAGTGTTTCCAAGCAAAAAATTAAATGTTCCCTGATAAAAAACATTCAAAACAATAAAGTCTGTGGATAATATCAGCAATACACAAACACAGAGGCTGTAGCAATATCTGGGATTGAGTTAGCCAAAACAAAACCGGGAATTTCCGGTTCCATCCCGTGATATCCGGAAAAACTGGTGTGGAATTCGTATGCAATGGACCGAGAAAATCACAGTACAAATGGTATTGAGAATATTAAAGTCTTTACGTGAGGCAAGTGCATAAAATATCATCTATACAAAGAGAAATATCATGTTTGTTTGCTGCAGTTCCTGAAGCTTTCTCCCTAGAAAATACGAATGTGTAGAGCTCGTGTCTCGAAGTGGAAACAATTACTTTATCCAAGCTCAAAATAAAATGTTCCCCGATAAAAAACATTCAAAAAAATAAAGTCCATGGATAATATCAGCAATACACAAACACAGAGGTTGTAGCAGTATCTTGGATTCAGTTAGCCAAAACAAAACTGGATATTTCCGGTTTCATCCAGTCATATCCGGACTAACTGGTGTGGAATTTCTATGCAATGGACCGAGAAAATCACAATAAAAATGGTTTTGGAGAAAAGCAAATTCTTTTCCTTAGGCAAGTGCATAAAATCTCATCTATACAAACAGAAATATCATGTTTGTTTCCCACAGTTCCTCTAGCTTTCCCCCTAGAAAATACGAATATGTAGAGCTGGTGTCTCCATGTGGAACCAATTACTGTATCCAAACTCAAAATAAAATGTTCCCTTATAATGCATTCAAAACAATAAAGTCCATTGATAGTATCCAGAAAAAACAAACACAGAGGATGTAGCAGTATCTGGGATTGTGTTAGCTAAAAGAAAACCGGGTATTTCCTGTTTCATCCGGTCATATCTGGACAAACTGGTGTGGAATTCTCATGCAATGGACCAAGAAAATCACGGAAAAATGGTTTTGGAGAAAAGCGAAGTCTTTTCGTTAGGCAAGTGCATCAAATGTCATCGATACAAACAGAAATATCATGTTTCTTTGCCGCAGTTCCTCTAGCTTTTTCCCTAGAAAATAAGAATGTGTAAAGCTGGTGTCCCCATGATGAACCAATTAGTGTTTCAACGGTACAAAATTAAATGTTCCCTGATAAAAACATTCAAAACAATAAAGTCCATCGATTATATCCAGAAAACACAAACACAGAGGCTTTCACAATATTTCAGATTGAGTTAGCCAAAAGACACCGGATATTCTGGTTTCATCCAGTCATATCCGGACAAAGTGGTTTGTTATTCATATGCAAGGGAATGAGAAAATCAGAGTAAAAATGGTTTTGGAGAAAAGCAAAGTCATTTTGTTAGGCAAGTGCATAAAATGTCATCTATACAAAAAGAAATATCATGTTTGTTTGTGGCAGTTCCTCTAGCTTTCTCCTTAAAAAATAGGAATGTGTAAAGCGGTGTCTCCATGTGGAACCAATTAGTGTTTCCAAGCACAAAATTAAATGTTCCCAAAAAAAAAAAAAACATTCAAAACAATAAAGTCCGTTGATAATATCAGGAATACACAAACACAGAAGCTTAGCAATATCTGGGATTCAGTTAACCAAAACAAAACCAGATATTTCTGGTCATCCAGTCATATCCGGACAAAGTTGTGTGGAATTCATATGAAGTGTACCGATACAATCAGAGAAAAATGGTTATGGAGAAAAGCAAAGTCTTTTCGTTGGGGAAGTGCATAAAATGTCATCGATACAAACAGAAATATCATGTTTGTTTGCCGCAGTTCTTCTAGGTTTCTCCCTGGAAAATATGAATGTGTAGAGATGGTGTCCACATGATGAAACAATTAGTGTTTCTATGGTACGAAATTAAATATTCGCTGATAAAAACATCAAAACAATAAAGTCCATCGATAATATCCAGAAAACAGAAACACATTGGCTGTAGCAATATTTGGGAATGAGTTAGCCAAAAACAACCGGAGATTTCTGATTACTCCCAGTCATATCAGGACAAAGTGGTTTGGAATTTGTATGCAATGGACCGAGAAATTCACAGTAAAAATGGTTTTGGAAAAAAGCAAAGTCTTTTCGTTGGGGAAGTGCATAAAATGTCATCGATACAAACAGAAATATCATGTTTGTTTGCCACAGTTCTTCTAGGTTTCTCCCTGGAAAATACGAATGTATAGAGCTGGTGTTCCCATGATGAACCAATTACTCTTTCTATGGTACGAAATGAAATGTTGCCTGATAATAATAGTCAAAGTAATAAAGTCCATCGATGATATTCAGAAAACACAAACACAGAGGCTTTAACAATATTTCGGTTTGAGTTAGGCAAAACAAAACCGGATATTTCCGGTTTCATCCAGTCATATTAGGTAAACTGGTGTGGAAATTGTATGCAATGGATCGAGAAAATCACAGTAAAAATGGTTTTGGAGAAAAGCAAAGTCTTTTCGTTAGGGAGGTGCATAAAACGTCATCCATACAAACAGACATATTCTGTTTGTTGGCCGCAGTTCCTCTAGCTTTCTCCATAGAATATAAGAATGTGTAGAGCTGGTGTCTCCGTGTGGAACCAATTAGTGTTTCCAAGCAAAAAATTAAATGTTCCCTGATAAAAAACATTCAAAACAATAAAGTCTGTGGATAATATCAGCAATACACAAACACAGAGGCTGTAGCAATATCTGGGATTGAGTTAGCCAAAACAAAACCGGGAATTTCCGGTTCCATCCCGTGATATCCGGAAAAACTGGTGTGGAATTCGTATGCAATGGACCGAGAAAATCACAGTACAAATGGTATTGAGAATATTAAAGTCTTTACGTGAGGCAAGTGCATAAAATATCATCTATACAAAGAGAAATATCATGTTTGTTTGCTGCAGTTCCTCTAGATTTCTCCCTAGAAAATACGAACGTGTAGAGCTGGTGTCTCCATGTGGATCAAATTACTGTATCCAAGCTCAAAATAAAATGTTCCCCGATAAAAACATTCAAAACAATAAAGTCCATTGATAATATTCAGAGAACACAAACACAGAGACTGTAGCAATATCTGGGTTTGAGTTAGCCAAAACAAAACCAGATATTTCCGGTTTCATCCAGTCATATCTGGACAAACTGGTGTGGAATTCGTATGCAATGCACCAAGAAAATCAGAGTAAAAATGGTTTTGGAGAAAAGCAAAGTCTTTTCGTTAGGCAAGTGCATAAAATGTCATCTATACAAACAGAAATCTCAAGTTTGTTTGCCGCAATTCCTCTAGCTTTCTCATTAGAAAATATGAATTCGTAGAGCTGGTGTCCCCATGTGGAACCAATTAGTGTTTCAATGGTAAAAAATTAAATGTTCCCTGATAAAAACATTCCAAAAAATGAGTTCATCGATAATATCCAGAAAACACAAACACAGAGGCTGTAGCAATATTTCGGATTGAGTTAGCCAAAACAGAATCGGATATTTCCGGTTTCATCCAGTCATATCCAGAAAAAGTGCTGTGGAATTCGCATGTAATGGACAGAGAAAATCACAGTACAAATGGATTTGGAGAAAACCAGTCTTTTCGTTAGGCAAGTGCATAAAATGTCATCTATACAAACAGAAATGTCATGTTTGTTTGCCGCAGTTCCTCTAGCTTTCTCCCTAAAAAATACGAATGCGTAGAGATGGTGTCTCCATGTGGAATCAATTAGTGTTTCCAAGCACAAAATTAAATGTTCACTGAAAAAAAATTCAGAGAAAGAAATTCCGTGGAAAATATCAGGAATACACAAACACAGAGGCACTAGCAATATTTCGCATTGAGCTAGCTGAAATAAAATAGGATATTTCCGGTTTCATCCAGTCATATGCGGACAAAGTGCTGTGGAATTCGTATGCAATGAACCGAGAAAATCACAGTAAAAATGGGTTTGGAGAAAAGCAAAGTCTTTTCGTTAGGCAAGTGCATAAAATGTCATCTATACAAACAGAAATATCATGTTTGTTTGTCTCAGTTCCTCTAGATTTGGCCATAGAATGTAAGAATGTGTAGAGCTGGTGTCTCCATGTGGAACCAATCAGAGTTTCCAAGCAAAAAATTAAATGTTCCCTGATAAAAAACATTCAGAATAATAAAGTCTGTGGATAATATCAGGAATACACAAACACAGAGGCTGTAGCAATATCTGGGATTGAGTTAGCAAAAGAAAACCGGATATTTCTGGTTTCATCCAGTAATATACTGAAAAACTGGTGTGGAATATGTATGCAGTGGACCGAGAAAATCACAGTAAAAATGGTTTTGGAGAAAAGCAAAGTTTTTTCGTTGGGGAAGTGCATAAAATGTCATCTATACAAACAGAAATATCATGTTTGTTTGCCTCAGTTCCTCTAGCTTTATCCCTAGAAAATATGAATGTGTGCAGCTAGTGTCCCCATGATGAAAGAATTAGTGTTTCAAAGGTAAAAAATTAAATGTTCCCTGAAAAAAAAAACATTCAAAAAATAAAGTCCATTGATAATATTCAGAAAACACAAACACAGAGGCTTTAGCAATATCTGGGTTTGAGTTAGCCAAAACAAAAGCGGATATTTCCGGTTTCATCCAGTCATATCCGGACAAACTGGTGTGGAATTCGTATGCAATGGACTTAGAAAATCACAGTAAAAATGGTTTTGGAGAAAAGCAAAGTCTTTTCGTTAGGCAAGTGCATAAAATGTCATCTATAGAAACAGAAATATCATGTTTGTTTGTCCCTGTTCCTCTAGATATCTCCGTAGAAAATATGAATGTGCAGAGCTGGTGTCTCCATGTGGGACCAATTTGTGTTTCCAAGCACAAAATTATATGTTCCCTGATAAAATACATTAAAAATATGAAGTGCGTGGATAATATCAGGAATACACAAACACAGAGGCTGTAGCAATATTTCAGATTGAGGTAGCCAAAACAAAACCGCATATTTCTGGTTTCTTCCAGTCATATGCGGACAAAGTGGTGTGGAATTCGTATGCAATGGACCGAGAAAATCACAGTACAAATGGTTTTGGTGAAGAGCAAAGTCTTTACGTGAGGCAAGTGGATAAAATGTCATCTATACATTAGCCGGCGCCGTGGCTCACTAGGCTAATCCTCCGCCTTGTGGCGCCTTCACACCGGGTTCTAGTCCCGGTAAGGGCACTAATCCTGTCCCGGTTGCCCCTCTTCCAGGCCAGCTCTCTGCTGTGGCCAGGGAGTGCAGTGGAGGATGGCCCAAGTCCTTGGGCCCTGCACCCCATGGGAGACCAGGAGAAGCACCTGGCTCCTGCCATCAGATCAGCGCAGTGCGCTGGCCGCAGCACGCTACCATGGCGGCCATTGGAGGGTGAACCAACGGCAAAAAGGAAGACCTTTCTCTCTGTCTCTCTCTCTCTCAGTGTCCACTCTGCCTGTCAAAAAAAAATGTCATCTATACAAACAGAAATATCATGTTTGTTTGTCGCAGTTCCTCTAGCTTTCTCCCTAGAAAGTACAATTGTGTAGAGCTGGTGTCTCCATGTGGAATCAACTAATGTTTCCAAGCACAAAATTAAATGTTCCCTGAAAAAAAAATTCAGAGAAATAAATTCCGTGGAAAATATCAGGAATACACAAACACAGAGGCCCTAGCAATATTTCGCATTGAGTTAGCTGAAATAAAATCGGATATTTCCGGTTTCATCCAGTCATATGCGGACAAAGTGGTGTGGAATTCGTATGCAATGGACCGAGAAAATCACAGTAAAAATGGTTTTGGAGAAAAGCAAAGTCTTTTCGTTAGGCAAGTGCATAAATTGTCATCTATACAAACAGAAATGTCATGTTTGTTTGCCGCAGTTCCTCTAACTTTCGCCATAGAATATAAGAATGTGTAGAGCTGGTGTCTCCATGTGGAACCAATTAGCATTTCCAAGCAAAAAATTAAATGTTCCCTGATAAAAAACATTCAGAATAATAAAGTCTGTGGATAATATCAGGAATACAGAAACACAGAGGCTGTAGCAATATCTGTGATTGAGTTAGCAAAAGAAACCGGATATTTCCGGTTTCATCCAGTAATATCCGGACAAACTGGTGTGGAATTCGTATGCAATGGACCGAGAAAATCACAGTAAAAATGGTTTTGGAGAAAAGCAAAGTCTTTTCGTGAGGCAAGTGCATAAAATGTCATCTATACAAACAGAAATATCATGTTTTTTTTTTGCCTCAGTTCCTCTAGCTTTATCCCTAGAAAATATGAATGTGTGCAGCTAGTGTCCCCATGATGAAAGAATTAGTGTTTCAAAGGTAAAAAATTAAATGTTCCCTGAAAAAAAAAACATTCAAAAAATAAAGTCCATTGATAATATTCAGAAAACACAAACACAGAGGCTTTAGCAATATCTGGGTTTGAGTTAGCCAAAACAAAAGCAGATATTTCTGGTTTCATCCAGTCAAATCCGGACAAACTGGTGTGGAATTCGTATGCAATGGACTTAGAAAATCACAGTAAAAATGGTTTTGGAGAAAAGCAAAGTCTTTTCATTAGGCAAGTGCATAAAATGTCATCTATACAAACAGAAATATCATGTTTCTTTGTCGCTGTTCCTCTAGCTATCTCCGTAGAAAATATGAATGTGCAGAGCTGGTGTCTCTATGTGGAACCAATTTGTGTTTCCAAGCACAAAATTATATGTTCCCTGATAAAAATACATTAAAAATATGAAGTCCGTGGATAATATCAGGAATACACAAACACAGAGGCTGTAGCAATATTTCAGATTGAGGTAGCCAAAACAAAACCGGATATTTCTGGTTTCATCCAGTCATATCCAGACAAAGTGGTGTGGAATTCGTATGCAATGGACCGAGAAAATCACAGTAAAAATGGTTTTGGAGAAAAGCAAAGTCTTTTCGTTAGGCAAGTGCATAAAATGTCATCGATACAAACAGAAATATCATGTTTGTTTGCCGCAGTTCCTTTAGCTTTCTCCCTAGAAAATACGAATGTGTAGAGCTGGTGTCTCCATGTGGAACCTTTTCTATATTCAAGCTCAAAATAAATTGCTCCCTGACAAAAAAAACACTCATAACAATAAAGTGCATTGATAATATTCAGAAAACACAAACACAGAGGCTGTGGCAATATCTGGGATTGAGTTAGCCAAAACAAAAACGGATATTTCCGGTTTCATCCAGTGATATCCGGACAAACTGGTGTGGAATTCGTATGCAATGGACCAAGAAAATCACAGTACAAATAGTTTTGGAGAAAAGGAATGTCTTTTCGTTAGGCAAGTGCATAAAATGTCATCTATACAAACAGAAATATCATGTTTGTTTGCCGCAGTGACTCAACCTTTCTCCCTAGAAAATACGAATGTGTAGAGCTGGTGTTCCCATGATGAACCAATTAGTGTTTCAATGGTACAAAATTAAATGTTCCCTGTTAAAAACATTCAAAACAATAAAGTCCGTTGATAATATCCAGAAAACACAAACACAGAAGCTTTCACAATATTTCGGATTGAGTTAGCCAAAACACAACCGGATATTTCTGGTTTCATCCAGTCATATCCGGAGAAACTGGTGTGGAATTTGTATGCAATGGACCGAGAAAATCACAGTACAAATGGTTTTGGAGAAAAGCAAAGTCTTTTCGTTAGGCAAGTGCATAAAATGTCATCTATACAAACAGAAATATCATGTTTGTTTGCTGCAGTTCCTCTAGCTTTCTCCCTAGAATATACGAATATGTAGAGCTGGTGTCCCCATATGGAACCCATTAGTGTTTCAAGGTAAAAAAATAAATGTTCCCTGATAAAAACATTCAAAACAATAAAGTCCATCGATAATATCCAGAAAAAACTAACACAGAGGCTGTAACAATATCTGGGATTGAGTTAGCCAAAACAAAATCGGGTATTTCCGGTTTCATCCAGTCGTATCCGGTAAACTGGTGTGGAATTCGTATGCCAGCCACAGTAAGCTTTCCCGCCAGAGTGCCACCGAAATCCCTCTGCCCATGCTGCCCCTGGCCGAGACGGAGAAGTTGATCCACGAGAAGGACGAGGAGCTGCGCCGCATACAGGAGATGTTGGAGAAGATGCAGGCCCAGACGCAGCAGAGCCAGGCCTAGGGCGAGCAGACGGATACTCTATTTGGACCCTCATCCAGGCCCTGACTTACCTCGGCTCTGCCTTCGGTCTGCCTCTCGTCCAATCCCGGGTCCTACACTGCCAAGCGCATATGCCCGGAGCCCCCCGCCAGCAGACCCGCCCAGGCTTCCGCTTTGATGCGGGCTCCCGGGCCGAACGCCTGCCTCTCCCCCGGCCCGGAGTCGGGGGACCTAGAAAATCACAGTAAAAATGGTTTTGGAGAGAAGCAAAGTCTTTATGTTAGGCAAGTGCATAAAATGTCATCTATACAAACAGCAATATCATGTTTTTTTGCCACAGTTCCTCTAGCTTTCTCCCTGGAAAATTCGAATGTGTAGAGCTGGTGTCTCCATGTGGAACCAATTAGTGATTCCAAGCACAAAATTAAATGTTCCCTGAAAAAAAAAACATTGAAAAATATAAAGTCCATGCATAATATCAGGAATACACAAACAAAGAGGCAGTAACAATATCTGGGATTGAGTTAGCCAAAAAAAAAAAAAAAAAAACGGATATTTCCAATTTCATCCAGTATTATCCGGAAAAAGTGGTGTGGAATTCGTATGCAATGGACCGAGAAAAT
The DNA here is from genome assembly GCF_033115175.1 of Lepus europaeus. NCBI lineage: Eukaryota > Metazoa > Chordata > Mammalia > Lagomorpha > Leporidae > Lepus > Lepus europaeus. The sequence goes on from NW_026909196.1 coordinate 1,231,586, forward strand.
CACAGTACAAATGGTTTTGGAGAAAAGCAAAGTCTTTTCATAAGGGAAGTAGATAAAATATCATCGATACAAACAGAAATATCATGTTTGTTTGCCACAGTTCCTCTAGATTTCTCCCAAGAAAATACAAATGTGTAGAGCTGGTGTCTCCATGTGGAACCAATTAGTGTTTCCAAGCACAAAATTAAATGTGCCCTGATAAAAAGCATTCAAAACAATAAAGTCCATGGATAATATAAGGAATACACAAACACAGAGGCTGTAGAAATATTTCGGATTGAGTTAACGAAAACACAACCAGATATTTCAGGTTTCATCCAGTCATATCCAGACAAACTGGTGTGGAATTCGTATGCAATGGACCGAGAAAATCACAGTAAAAATGGTTTTGGAGAAGAGCAAAGTCTTTTCATTAGGCAAGTAGATAAAATATCATCGATACAAAAAGAAATATCATGTTTGTTTGCGGCAGTTCCTCTAGCTTTTTCCCTACAATATACAAATATATAGAGCTGGTGATTCCATGTGGAAACAATTATTGTTTTCAAGGACATAATTAAATGTTCCCTGATAAAAAACCTTCAAGAAATAAAGTCTGTGGATAATATCAGGAATACACAAACACAGAGGCTGTAGCAATATCTGGGATTGAGTTAGCCAAAACAAAAGCGGATATTTCCGGTTACATCCAGTCATATCCAGACAAAGTGGTGTGGAATTCGTATGCACTGGACCAAGAAAATCACAGTAAAAATGGTTTTGGAGAAAAGCAAAGTCTTTTCGTTAGGCAAGTGCATAAAATGTCATCTACACAAACATAAATATCATGATTGTTTGCCGCAGGTCCTCTAGGTTTCTCCCAAGAAAATACGAATGTATAGAGCTGGTTTCCCCATGATGAACCAATTAGTGTTTCTACGGTACAAAATTAAATGTTCCCTGATAAAAAACATTCAAAACATGAAAGTCCGTTTTTAATATCCAGAAAACACAAACCCAGATGCTTTCACAATATTTCGGATTGAGTTAGCCAAAACACAACCAGATATTTCTGGTTTCTTCCCGTCATATCAGGATAAAGTGGTGTAGAATTCGTATGCAATGGACCAAGAAAATCACAGTAAAAATGGTTTTGGAGAAAAGCAAAGTCTTTTCGTTAGGCAAGTGCATAAAATGTCATCTATACAATCAGAAATATCCTGTTTGTTTGCCGCAGTTCCTGTAGCTTTCTCCATAGAAAATACGAACGTGTGGAGCTGGTGTCCCCATGATGAACCAATTAGTGTTTCTACGGTACAAAATTAATTCTTTCCTGATGAAAAACATTAAAAACAATGAAGTACATGGATAATATCTGGAATACACAAACACAGAGGCTGTAGCAATATCTGGGATTTAGTTATCCAAAACACAACCAGATATTTCCAGTTTCATCCAGTCATAATCCGGACAAACTCATGTGGAATTCGTATGCAATGGACCGAGAAAATCACAGTAAATATGGTTTTGGAGAAAAGCAAATTCTTTATGTTAGGCAAGTGCATAAAATGTCATCTATACTAACAGAAATATCATGTTAATTTGCGGCAGTTTCTCTAGATTTCTCCCTAGAAAAGTTGAATATGTCCAGCTGGTGTCTCCATGTGGAACCAATTACCGTATCCAAGCTCAAAATAAAATGTTTCCCTATAAAAAATATTCAAAACAATAAAGTCCCTTGATAATATTCAGAAAACACAAAACAGAGGCTTTCACAATATTTCGGATTGAGTTAGACAATAACAACCAGATATTTCTTTTTTATCCAGTCATATCCGCACAAACTCGTGTAGAATTCGTATGCAATGGACCAAAAAATCACAGTAAAAATGGTTTGGAGAAAAGCAAAGTCTTTTCGTTAGGCAAGTGCATAAAATGTCATCTATACAAACAGAAATATCATGTTTGTTTGTGGAAGTTCCTCTAGCTTTCACCCTAGAAAATACGAATGTGTAGAGCTGGTGTTTCCATGTGGAACCAATTACTGTATCCAAGCTCAAAATAAAATGTTCCACAATAAAAAACATTCAAAACAATAAAGTCCATGGATAATATCAGGAATAACCAAACAAAGGCTGTAGCAATATCTGGGATTGAGTTAGCCAAAACACAACAGGATATTTCCGGTTTCATCTAGTCATATCCGGACAAACAGGTGTGGAATTCGTATGCAATGGACCGAGAAAATCACAGTAAAAATGGTTTGGAGAAAAGCAAAGTCGTTTCGTTAGGCAAGTGCCTAAAATGTCATCTATACAAACAGAAATATCATGTTTCTTTGCCGCAGTTCCTCTAGCTTTCTACTTAGAAAATACGAATGTGTAGAGCTGGTGTCCCCATGATGAACCAATTGGAGTTTCTACGGTACAAAATGAAATGTTCCCTGATAAAAACATTCAAAACAATAAAGACCATCGATAATATGCAGAAAACACAAACATAGAGTCTGTAGCAATATCCTGGATTGAGTTAGCCAAAACAAAACTGGATATTTCCGCTTTCATCCAGTCATATCCTGACAAAGTGGTTTGGAATTCGTATGCAATGGACTGAGAAAATCACATTAAAAATGGTTTTGGAGAAAAGCAAAGTCTTTTTGTTAGGCAAGTGCATAAAATGTCATCTATACAAACAGAAATATCATGTTTGTTTGCCGCAGTTCCTCTAGCTTTCTCCCTAGAAAATGCGAATATGTAGAGCTGGTGTCCTCATGTGGAACCAATTAGTGTTTCAAAGCATTAAATTAAACGTTCCCTGAAAAAAAACATTCAAAAAAATATATTCCGTGGATAATATCAGGAATACACAAGCACAGAGGCTGTAGCAATATCTGGGATTGAGTTAGAGAAAAATAATCTGGATATTTCCGGTTTCATGCAGTGATATCTGATCAAACTGGTGTGGAATTCGTATGCAATGGACCGAGGTAATCACAGTAAAAATGGCTGGAGAATAGCAAAGTCTTTTCGTTAGGCAAGTGCATAAAATGTCATCTATGCTCACAGAAATATAATGTTTGTTTGACGCAGTTCCTCTAGCTTTCTCCCTAGTAAATACGAATGTGTAGAGCTGGTGTCTCCATGTGGAACCAATTTTTGTTGTAACGGTACAAAAAAAAATGTTCCCTAATAAAAACATTCAAAACAATAAAGTCCATCGATAATATCCAGAAATCACAAACACAGAGGCTTTCACAATATTTCGGATTGAGTTAGCCAAAACACAACCGGATATTTCTGGTTTCATCCAGTCATATCCGGACAAAGTGGTGTGGAATTCGTATGCAATGGACCGAGAAAATCACAGTAAAAATGGTCTTGGAGAAAAACATCGTATTTTCGTTAGACAAGTGCATAAAATGTCATCTATACAAACAGAAATATCATGTTTGTTTGCCGCAGTTCCTCTAGCTTTCTCCCTAGAAAATACGAATGTGTAGAGCTGGTGTCTCCTTGTGGAACCAATTAGTTTTGCAAGCACTGAATTAAATGTTCCCTGAAAAAAAAACATTCAAAAAAAATATATTCCGTGGATAATATCAGAAATACACAAACACAGAGGTTTTCACAATATTTTGGATTGAGTTAGCCAAAACAAAACCGGATATTTCCAGTTTCATCCATTCATATCAGGTAAACAGGTGTTGAATTCATATGCAATGGACCGAGATATTCACAGTAAAAATGGTTTTGGAGAAAAGCAAAGTCATTTCGTTAGGCAAGTGCCTAAAATGTCCGTACTTTTCTCTTTTCATCCAGTCATATCCGGAAAAAGTGGTGTGGAATTCGTATGCAATGAACCAAAATAATCAAAGTAAAAACTGTTGTGGAGAAAAGCAAATTCTTTTAGTTACGCAAGTGATCAAAATGTCATCTATAGAAACAGAAATTTCATGTTTGTTTTCCGCAGTTCCTTTAGCTTTCTCCCTAGAAAATACGAATGTGTAGAGCTGGTGTTCCATGTGGAACCAATTAGTGATTAAAAACATTCAAAACAATAAAGTCCGAGGATAATATCAGGAATACACAAACACAGAGGCTGTAGCAATATCTGGGATTGAGTTAGCCAAAACACAACCGGATATTTCCGGTTACATCCAGTCATATCCGGAAAAACTGGTGTGGAATTCATATGAAGTTTACCAAGAAAATCACAGTAAAAATGCTTTTGGAGAAAAGCAAAGTGTTTTCGTTAGGCAAGTGCATATAATGTCATCTATACAAACAGAAATATCATGTTTGTTTGATGCAGTTCCTCTAGATTTCTCCCTAGAAAATACGAAAGTGTAGAGCTGGTGTCTGCATGTGGAAACAATTAGTGCTTCAAAGCACAAAAATAAGTATTCCCTGATAAAAAACATTCAAAACAATAAACTCCATCGATAATATCCAGAAAGCACAAACACAGAGTCTTTTACAATATTTTGGATTGACTTAGCCAAAACACAACCGGATATTTCCGGTTACATCCATTCATATACGGACAAACTGGTGTGGAATTCGTATGCAATGGACCGAGAAAATCACAGTAAAAATGGTTTTGGAGAAAAGCAAAGACTTTTCGTTAGGTTAGTGCATAAAATGTCATCTATAGATACAGAAATATCATGTTTCTTTCTCGCAGTTCCTCTAGCTTTCTCCCTAGAAAATACGAATGTATAGTGCTGGTGTCTCCATGTGTAAACAATTAGTGTTTCCGAGATCAAAATTAAATGTTCCCTGATAAAAACATTCAAAACAATAAACTCCATGGATAATATCAGGAATACACAAACACAGAGGCTGTAGCAATATCTGGGATTGAGTTAGCCAAAACAAAACTGGATATTTCCGGTTTCATCCAGTCATATCCGGACATACTGGTGTGGAATTCATATGAAGTTTACCGAGAAAACCACAGTAAAAATGGTTTTGGAGAAAAGCAAAGTCTTTTCGTTAGGCAAGTGCATAAAATATCATCTATACAAACAGAAATATCATGTTTGTTTGCTGCAGTTCCTCTAGCTTTCTCCCTAGAAAATACGAATGTGTAGAGCTGGTGTCTCCATTTCGAACCAATTAGTGCTTCCAAGCTCAAAATAAAATGTTCCCTGCTAAAACACATTCAAAACAATAAAATCCATCGATAATATCCAGAAAACACAAACACAGAGGCTATAGCAATATCTGGGATTGAGTTAGGCAAAACACAGCCGGATATTTCTGTTTTCAAACAGTCATATCCGGACAAACTGGTGTTGAATTCATATGCAATGGACTGAGAGAATCACCGTAAAAATGGTTTTGGAGGAAAGCAAAGTCTTTTCGTTAGGCAAGTGAATAAAATGTCATCGATACAAACAGAAATATCATGTTTGTTTGCTGCAGTTCCTCTAGCTTTCTCCCTAGAAAATACGAATATGTAGCGCTGGTGTCTCCATGTGGAACCAATTATTTTATCCAAGCTCAAAATAAAATATTTCCCAATAAAAAACATTCAAAACAATAGATTCCGTTGATAAAATCCAGAAAATACAAACACAGAGGCAGTAGCAATATCTGGGATGGAGTTAGCCAAAACAAAACCGGATATTTCCGGTTTCATCCAGTCATATCCGGACATACTGCTGTGGAATTCATATGAAGTTTACCAGGAAAATCACAGTAAAAATGATTTTGGAGAAAAGCAAAGTCTTTTCATTAGGCAAGTGCATAAAATATCATCTATACAAACAGAAATATCATGTTTGTTTGCTGCAGTTCCCCTAGCATTCTACCTAGAAAATACGAATGTGTAGACCTGGTGTTTCCATGTGGAACCAATTAGTGCTTCCAAGCTCAAAATAAAATGTTCCCTGATAAAACACATTCAAAACAATAAAATCCATCGATAATATCCAGAAAACACAAACACAGAGGCTTTCACAATATTTCAAATTGAGTTAGCCAAAACACAACCGGATATTTCTGTTTTCATCCAGTCATATCCGGACAAACTGGTGTGGAGTTCGTATGCAATGGACCGAGAAAATCACAGTAAAAATGGTTTGGAGAAAAGCAAAGTCGTTTCGTTAGGCAAGTGCCTAAAATGTCATCTATACAAACAGAAATATCATGTTTCTTTGCCGCAGTTCCTCTAGCTTTCTACTTAGAAAATACGAATGTGTAGAGCTGGTGTCCCCATGATGAACCAATTGGAGTTTCTACGGTACAAAATGAAATGTTCCCTGATAAAAACATTCAAAACAATAAAGACCATCGATAATATGCAGAAATCACAAACACAGAGTCTGTAGCAATATCCTGGATTGAGTTAGCCAAAACAAAACTGGATATTTCCGGTTTCATCCAGTCATATCCTGACAAAGTGGTTTGGAATTCATATGCAATGGACTGAGAAAATCACAGTAAAAATGGTTTTGGAGAAAAGCAAAGTCTTTTTGTTAGGCAAGTGCATAAAATGTCATCTATACAAACAGAAATATCATGTTTGTTTGCCGCAGTTCCTCTAGCTTTCTCCCTAGAAAATGCGAATATGTAGAGCTGGTGTCCTCATGTGGAACCAATTAGTGTTTCAAAGCATTAAATTAAACGTTCCCTGAAAAAAAACATTCAAAAAAATATATTCCGTGGATAATATCAGGAATACACAAGCACAGAGGCTGTAGCACTATCTGGGATTGAGTTAGAGAAAAAAAAACCTGGATATTTCCGGTGTCATGCAGTGATATCCGATCAAACTGGTGTGGAATTCGTATGCAATGGACCGAGGTAATCACAGTAAAAATGGCTGGAGAATAGCAAAGTCTTTTCGTTAGGCAAGTGCATAAAATGTCATCTATGCTAACAGAAATATAATGTTTGTTTGACGCAGTTCCTCTAGCTTTCTCCCCAGTAAATACGAATGTGTAGAGCTGGTGTCTCCATGTGGATCCAATTTTTGTTGTAACGGTACAAAATTAAATGTTCCCTAATAAAAACATTCAAAACAATAAAGTCCATCGATAATATCCAGAAATCACAAACACAGAGGCTTTCACAATATTTCGGATTGAGTTAGCCAAAACACAACCGGATATTTCTGGTTTCATCCAGTCATATCCGGACAAAGTGGTGTGGAATTCATATGCAATGGACCAAGAAAATAACAGTAAAAATGGTCTTGGAGAAAAACATCGTATTTTCGTTAGACAAGTGCATAAAATGTCATCTATACAAACAGAAATATCATGTTTGTTTGCCGCAGTTCCTCTAGCTTTCTCCCTAGAAAATACGAATGTGTAGAGCTGGTGTCTCCTTGTGGAACCAATTAGTGTTTGCAAGCACTGAATTAAATGTTCCCTGAAAAAAAAAACATTCAAAAAAATATATTCCGTGGATAATATCAGAAATACACAAACTCAGAGGTTTTCACAATATTTTGGATTGAGTTAGCCAAAACAAAACCGGATATTTCCAGTTTCATCCATTCATATCAGGTAAACAGGTGTTGAATTCATATGCAATGGACCGAGATATTCACAGTAAAAATGGTTTTGGAGAAAAGCAAAGTCATTTCGTTAGGCAAGTGCCTAAAATGTCCGTACTTTTCTCTTTTCATCCAGTCATATCCGGAAAAAGTGGTGTGGAATTCGTATGCAATGAACCAAAATAATCAAAGTAAAAACTGTTGTGGAGAAAAGCAAATTCTTTTAGTTACGCAAGTGATCAAAATGTCATCTATAGAAACAGAAATTTCATGTTTGTTTTCCGCAGTTCCTTTAGCTTTCTCCCTAGAAAATACGAATGTGTAGAGCTGGTGTTCCATGTGGAACCAATTAGTGATTAAAAACATTCAAAACAATAAAGTCCGAGGATAATATCAGGAATACACAAACACAGAGGCTGTAGCAATATCTGGGATTGAGTTAGCCAAAACACAACCGGATATTTCCGGTTACATCCAGTCATATCCGGAAAAACTGGTGTGGAATTCATATGAAGTTTACCAAGAAAATCACAGTAAAAATGCTTTTGGAGAAAAGCAAAGTGTTTTCGTTAGGCAAGTGCATATAATGTCATCTATACAAACAGAAATATCATGTTTGTTTGATGCAGTTCCTCTAGATTTCTCCCTAGAAAATACGAATGTGTAGAGCTGGTGTCTGCATGTGGAAACAATTAGTGCTTCAAAGCACAAAAATAAGTATTCCCTGATAAAAAACATTCAAAACAATAAAGTCCATCGATAATATCCAGAAAGCACAAACACAGAGTCTTTTACAATATTTTGGATTGACTTAGCCAAAACACAACCGGATATTTCCGGTTACATCCATTCATATATGGACAAACTGGTGTGGAATTCGTATGCAATGGACCGAGAAAATCACAGTAAAAATGGTTTTGGAGAAAAGCAAAGACTTTTCGTTAGGTTAGTGCATAAAATGTCATCTATAGATACAGAAATATCATGTTTCTTTCTCGCAGTTCCTCTAGCTTTCTCCCTAGAAAATACGAATGTATAGTGCTGGTGTCTCCATGTGTAAACAATTAGTGTTTCCGAGATCAAAATTAAATGTTCCCTGATAAAAACATTCAAAACAATAAACTCCATGGATAATATCAGGAATACACAAACACAGAGGCTGTAGCAATATCTGGGATTGAGTTAGCCAAAACAAAACTGGATATTTCCGGTTTCATCCAGTCATATCCGGACATACTGGTGTGGAATTCATATGAAGTTTACCGAGAAAACCACAGTAAAAATGGTTTTGGAGAAAAGCAAAGTCTTTTCGTTAGGCAAGTGCATAAAATATCATCTATACAAACAGAAATATCATGTTTGTTTGCTGCAGTTCCTCTAGCTTTCTCCCTAGAAAATACGAATGTGTAGAGCTGGTGTCTCCATTTCGAACCAATTAGTGCTTCCAAGCTCAAAATAAAATGTTCCCTGCTAAAACACATTCAAAACAATAAAATCCATCGATAATATCCAGAAAACACAAACACAGAGGCTATAGCAATATCTGGGATTGAGTTAGGCAAAACACAGCCGGATATTTCTGTTTTCAAACAGTCATATCCGGACAAACTGGTGTTGAATTCATATGCAATGGACTGAGAGAATCACCGTAAAAATGGTTTTGGAGGAAAGCAAAGTCTTTTCGTTAGGCAAGTGAATAAAATGTCATCGATACAAACAGAAATATCATGTTTGTTTATTGCAGTTCCTCTAGCTTTCTCCCTAGAAAATACGAATATGTAGCGCTGGTGTCTCCATGTGGAACCAATTACTGTATCCAAGCTCAAAATAAAATATTTCCCAATAAAAAACATTCAAAACAATAGAGTCCGTTGATAAAATCCAGAAAATACAAACACAGAGGCAGTAGCAATATCTGGGATGGAGTTAGCCAAAACAAAACCGGATATTTCCGGTTTCATCCAGTCATATCCGGACATACTGCTGTGGAATTCATATGAAGTTTACCAGGAAAATCACAGTAAAAATGATTTTGGAGAAAAGCAAAGTCTTTTCATTAGGCAAGTGCATAAAATATCATCTATACAAACAGAAATATCATGTTTGTTTGCTGCAGTTCCCCTAGCATTCTACCTAGAAAATACGAATGTGTAGACCTGGTGTTTCCATGTGGAACCAATTAGTGCTTCCAAGCTCAAAATAAAATGTTCCCTGATAAAACACATTCAAAACAATAAAATCCATCGATAATATCCAGAAAACACAAACACAGAGGCTTTCACAATATTTCAAATTGAGTTAGCCAAAACACAACCGGATATTTCTGTTTTCATCCAGTCATATCCGGACAAACTGGTGTGGAGTTCGTATGCAATGGACCGAGAAAATCACAGTAAAAATGGTTTGGAGAAAAGCAAAGTCGTTTCGTTAGGCAAGTGCCTAAAATGTCATCTATACAAACAGAAATATCATGTTTCTTTGCCGCAGTTCCTCTAGCTTTCTACTTAGAAAATACGAATGTGTAGAGCTGGTGTCCCCATGATGAACCAATTGGAGTTTCTACGGTACAAAATGAAATGTTCCCTGATAAAAACATTCAAAACAATAAAGACCATCGATAATATGCAGAAATCACAAACACAGAGTCTGTAGCAATATCCTGGATTGAGTTAGCCAAAACAAAACTGGATATTTCCGGTTTCATCCAGTCATATCCTGACAAAGTGGTTTGGAATTCATATGCAATGGACTGAGAAAATCACAGTAAAAATGGTTTTGGAGAAAAGCAAAGTCTTTTTGTTAGGCAAGTGCATAAAATGTCATCTATACAAACAGAAATATCATGTTTGTTTGCCGCAGTTCCTCTAGCTTTCTCCCTAGAAAATGCGAATATGTAGAGCTGGTGTCCTCATGTGGAACCAATTAGTGTTTCAAAGCATTAAATTAAACGTTCCCTGAAAAAAAACATTCAAAAAAATATATTCCGTGGATAATATCAGGAATACACAAGCACAGAGGCTGTAGCACTATCTGGGATTGAGTTAGAGAAAAAAAAACCTGGATATTTCCGGTGTCATGCAGTGATATCCGATCAAACTGGTGTGGAATTCGTATGCAATGGACCGAGGTAATCACAGTAAAAATGGCTGGAGAATAGCAAAGTCTTTTCGTTAGGCAAGTGCATAAAATGTCATCTATGCTAACAGAAATATAATGTTTGTTTGACGCAGTTCCTCTAGCTTTCTCCCCAGTAAATACGAATGTGTAGAGCTGGTGTCTCCATGTGGATCCAATTTTTGTTGTAACGGTACAAAATTAAATGTTCCCTAATAAAAACATTCAAAACAATAAAGTCCATCGATAATATCCAGAAATCACAAACACAGAGGCTTTCACAATATTTCGGATTGAGTTAGCCAAAACACAACCGGATATTTCTGGTTTCATCCAGTCATATCCGGACAAAGTGGTGTGGAATTCATATGCAATGGACCAAGAAAATAACAGTAAAAATGGTCTTGGAGAAAAACATCGTATTTTCGTTAGACAAGTGCATAAAATGTCATCTATACAAACAGAAATATCATGTTTGTTTGCCGCAGTTCCTCTAGCTTTCTCCCTAGAAAATACGAATGTGTAGAGCTGGTGTCTCCTTGTGGAACCAATTAGTGTTTTCAAGCACTGAATTAAATGTTCCCTGAAAAAAAACATTCAAAAAATATATTCCGTGGATAATATCAGAAATACACAAACACAGAGGTTTTCACAATATTTTGGATTGAGTTAGCCAAAACAAAACCGGATATTTCCAGTTTCATCCATTCATATCAGGTAAACAGGTGTTGAATTCATATGCAATGGACCGAGATATTCACAGTAAAAATGGTTTTGGAGAAAAGCAAAGTCATTTCGTTAGGCAAGTGCCTAAAATGTCCGTACTTTTCTCTTTTCATCCAGTCATATCCGGAAAAAGTGGTGTGGAATTCGTATGCAATGAACCAAAATAATCAAAGTAAAAACTGTTGTGGAGAAAAGCAAATTCTTTTAGTTACGCAAGTGATCAAAATGTCATCTATAGAAACAGAAATTTCATGTTTGTTTTCCGCAGTTCCTTTAGCTTTCTCCCTAGAAAATACGAATGTGTAGAGCTGGTGTTCCATGTGGAACCAATTAGTGATTAAAAACATTCAAAACAATAAAGTCCGAGGATAATATCAGGAATACACAAACACAGAGGCTGTAGCAATATCTGGGATTGAGTTAGCCAAAACACAACCGGATATTTCCGGTTACATCCAGTCATATCCGGAAAAACTGGTGTGGAATTCATATGAAGTTTACCAAGAAAATCACAGTAAAAATGCTTTTGGAGAAAAGCAAAGTGTTTTCGTTAGGCAAGTGCATATAATGTCATCTATACAAACAGAAATATCATGTTTGTTTGATGCAGTTCCTCTAGATTTCTCCCTAGAAAATACGAATGTGTAGAGCTGGTGTCTGCATGTGGAAACAATTAGTGCTTCAAAGCACAAAAATAAGTATTCCCTGATAAAAAACATTCAAAACAATAAAGTCCATCGATAATATCCAGAAAGCACAAACACAGAGTCTTTTACAATATTTTGGATTGACTTAGCCAAAACACAACCGGATATTTCCGGTTACATCCATTCATATACGGACAAACTGGTGTGGAATTCGTATGCAATGGACCGAGAAAATCACAGTAAAAATGGTTTTGGAGAAAAGCAAAGACTTTTCGTTAGGTTAGTGCATAAAATGTCATCTATAGATACAGAAATATCATGTATCTTTCTCGCAGTTCCTCTAGCTTTCTCCCTAGAAAATACGAATGTATAGTGCTGGTGTCTCCATGTGTAAACAATTAGTGTTTCCGAGATCAAAATTAAATGTTCCCTGATAAAAACATTCAAAACAATAAACTCCATGGATAATATCAGGAATACACAAACACAGAGGCTGTAGCAATATCTGGGATTGAGTTAGCCAAAACAAAACTGGATATTTCCGGTTTCATCCAGTCATATCCGGACATACTGGTGTGGAATTCATATGAAGTTTACCGAGAAAACCACAGTAAAAATGGTTTTGGAGAAAAGCAAAGTCTTTTCGTTAGGCAAGTGCATAAAATATCATCTATACAAACAGAAATATCATGTTTGTTTGCTGCAGTTCCTCTAGCTTTCTCCCTAGAAAATACGAATGTGTAGAGCTGGTGTCTCCATTTCGAACCAATTAGTGCTTCCAAGCTCAAAATAAAATGTTCCCTGCTAAAACACATTCAAAACAATAAAATCCATCGATAATATCCAGAAAACACAAACACAGAGGCTATAGCAATATCTGGGATTGAGTTAGGCAAAACACAGCCGGATATTTCTGTTTTCAAACAGTCATATCCGGACAAACTGGTGTTGAATTCATATGCAATGGACTGAGAGAATCACCGTAAAAATGGTTTTGGAGGAAAGCAAAGTCTTTTCGTTAGGCAAGTGAATAAAATGTCATCGATACAAACAGAAATATCATGTTTGTTTGCTGCAGTTCCTCTAGCTTTCTCCCTAGAAAATACGAATATGTAGCGCTGGTGTCTCCATGTGGAACCAATTACTTTATCCAAGCTCAAAATAAAATATTTCCCAATAAAAAACATTCAAAACAATAGAGTCCGTTGATAAAATCCAGAAAATACAAACACAGAGGCAGTAGCAATATCTGGGATGGAGTTAGCCAAAACAAAACCGGATATTTCCGGTTTCATCCAGTCATATCCGGACATACTGCTGTGGAATTCATATGAAGTTTACCAGGAAAATCACAGTAAAAATGATTTTGGAGAAAAGCAAAGTCTTTTCATTAGGCAAGTGCATAAAATATCATCTATACAAACAGAAATATCATGTTTGTTTGCTGCAGTTCCCCTAGCATTCTACCTAGAAAATACGAATGTGTAGACCTGGTGTTTCCATGTGGAACCAATTAGTGCTTCCAAGCTCAAAATAAAATGTTCCCTGATAAAACACATTCAAAACAATAAAATCCATCGATAATATCCAGAAAACACAAACACAGAGGCTTTCACAATATTTCAAATTGAGTTAGCCAAAACACAACCGGATATTTCTGTTTTCATCCAGTCATATCCGGACAAACTGGTGTGGAGTTCGTATGCAATGGACCGAGAAAATCACAGTAAAAATGGTTTGGAGAAAAGCAAAGTCGTTTCGTTAGGCAAGTGCCTAAAATGTCATCTATACAAACAGAAATATCATGTTTGTTTGCCGCAGTTCCTCTAGCTTTCTCCCTAGAAAATGCGAATATGTAGAGCTGGTGTCCTCATGTGGAACCAATTAGTGTTTCAAAGCATTAAATTAAACGTTCCCTGAAAAAAAACATTCAAAAACATATATTCCGTGGATAATATCAGGAATACACAAGCACAGAGGCTGTAGCACTATCTGGGATTGAGTTAGAGAAAAAAAAACCTGGATATTTCCGGTGTCATGCAGTGATATCCGATCAAACTGGTGTAGAATTCGTATGCAATGGACCGAGGTAATCACAGTAAAAATGGCTGGAGAATAGCAAAGTCTTTTCGTTAGGCAAGTGCATAAAATGTCATCTATGCTAACAGAAATATAATGTTTGTTTGACGCAGTTCCTCTAGCTTTCTCCCCAGTAAATACGAATGTGTAGAGCTGGTGTCTCCATGTGGATCCAATTTTTGTTGTAACGGTACAAAATTAAATGTTCCCTAATAAAAACATTCAAAACAATAAAGTCCATCGATAATATCCAGAAATCACAAACACAGAGGCTTTCACAATATTTCGGATTGAGTTAGCCAAAACACAACCGGATATTTCTGGTTTCATCCAGTCATATCCGGACAAAGTGGTGTGGAATTCGTATGCAATGGACCAAGAAAATAACAGTAAAAATGGTCTTGGAGAAAAACATCGTATTTTCGTTAGACAAGTGCATAAAATGTCATCTATACAAACAGAAATATCATGTTTGTTTGCCGCAGTTCCTCTAGCTTTCTCCCTAGAAAATACGAATGTGTAGAGCTGGTGTCTCCTTGTGGAACCAATTAGTGTTTGCAAGCACTGAATTAAATGTTCCCTGAAAAAAAACATTCAAAAAAATATATTCCGTGGATAATATCAGAAATACACAAACACAGAGGTTTTCACAATATTTTGGATTGAGTTAGCCAAAACAAAACCGGATATTTCCAGTTTCATCCATTCATATCAGGTAAACAGGTGTTGAATTCATATGCAATGGACCGAGATATTCACAGTAAAAATGGTTTTGGAGAAAAGCAAAGTCATTTCGTTAGGCAAGTGCCTAAAATGTCCGTACTTTTCTCTTTTCATCCAGTCATATCCGGAAAAAGTGGTGTGGAATTCGTATGCAATGAACCAAAAAAATCAAAGTAAAAACTGTTGTGGAGAAAAGCAAATTCTTTTAGTTATGCAAGTGATCAAAATGTCATCTATAGAAACAGAAATTTCATGTTTGTTTTCCGCAGTTCCTTTAGCTTTCTCCCTAGAAAATACGAATGTGTAGAGCTGGTGTTCCATGTGGAACCAATTAGTGATTAAAAACATTCAAAACAATAAAGTCCGAGGATAATATCAGGAATACACAAACACAGAGGCTGTAGCAATATCTGGGATTGAGTTAGCCAAAACACAACCGGATATTTCCGGTTACATCCAGTCATATCCGGAAAAACTGGTGTGGAATTCATATGAAGTTTACCAAGAAAATCACAGTAAAAATGCTTTTGGAGAAAAGCAAAGTGTTTTCGTTAGGCAAGTGCATATAATGTCATCTATACAAACAGAAATATCATGTTTGTTTGATGCAGTTCCTCTAGATTTCTCCCTAGAAAATACGAATGTGTAGAGCTGGTGTCTGCATGTGGAAACAATTAGTGCTTCAAAGCACAAAAATAAGTATTCCCTGATAAAAAACATTCAAAACAATAAAGTCCATCGATAATATCCAGAAAGCACAAACACAGAGTCTTTTACAATATTTTGGATTGACTTAGCCAAAACACAACCGGATATTTCCGGTTACATCCATTCATATACGGACAAACTGGTGTGGAATTCGTATGCAATGGACCGAGAAAATCACAGTAAAAATGGTTTTGGAGAAAAGCAAAGACTTTTCGTTAGGTTAGTGCATAAAATGTCATCTATAGATACAGAAATATCATGTATCTTTCTCGCAGTTCCTCTAGCTTTCTCCCTAGAAAATACGAATGTATAGTGCTGGTGTCTCCATGTGTAAACAATTAGTGTTTCCGAGATCAAAATTAAATGTTCCCTGATAAAAACATTCAAAACAATAAACTCCGTGGATAATATCAGGAATACACAAACACAGAGGCTGTAGCAATATCTGGGATTGAGTTAGCCAAAACAAAACTGGATATTTCCGGTTTCATCCAGTCATATCCGGACATACTGGTGTGGAATTCATATGAAGTTTACCGAGAAAACCACAGTAAAAATGGTTTTGGAGAAAAGCAAAGTCTTTTCGTTAGGCAAGTGCATAAAATATCATCTATACAAACAGAAATATCATGTTTGTTTGCTGCAGTTCCTCTAGCTTTCTCCCTAGAAAATACGAATGTGTAGAGCTGGTGTCTGCATGTGGAAACAATTAGTGCTTCAAAGCACAAAAATAAGTATTCCCTGATAAAAAACATTCAAAACAATAAAGTCCATCGATAATATCCAGAAAGCACAAACACAGAGTCTTTTACAATATTTTGGATTGACTTAGCCAAAACACAAACGGATATTTCCGGTTACATCCATTCATATACGGACAAACTGGTGTGGAATTCGTATGCAATGGACCGAGAAAATCACAGTAAAAATGGTTTTGGAGAAAAGCAAAGACTTTTCGTTAGGTTAGTGCATAAAATGTCATCTATAGATACAGAAATATCATGTATCTTTCTCGCAGTTCCTCTAGCTTTCTCCCTAGAAAATACGAATGTATAGTGCTGGTGTCTCCATGTGTAAACAATTAGTGTTTCCGAGATCAAAATTAAATGTTCCCTGATAAAAACATTCAAAACAATAAACTCCGTGGATAATATCAGGAATACACAAACACAGAGGCTGTAGCAATATCTGGGATTGAGTTAGCCAAAACAAAACTGGATATTTCCGGTTTCATCCAGTCATATCCGGACATACTGGTGTGGAATTCATATGAAGTTTACTGAGAAAACCACAGTAAAAATGGTTTTGGAGAAAAGCAAAGTCTTTTCGTTAGGCAAGTGCATAAAATATCATCTATACAAACAGAAATATCATGTTTGTTTGCTGCAGTTCCTCTAGCTTTCTCCCTAGAAAATACGAAAATGTAGAGCTGGTGTCTCCATGTGGAACCAATTAGTGCTTCCAAGCTTAAAATAACATGTTCCATGATAAAACACATTCAAAACAATAAAATCCATCGATAATATCCAGAAAACACAAACACAGAGGCTTTCACAATATTTCGAATTGAGTTAGCCAAAACACAACCGGATATTTCTGTTTTCAAACAGTCATATCCAGACAAACTGGTGTGGAATTCGTATGCAATGGACCGAGAAAATCACAGTAAAAATGGTTTTGGAGAAAAGCAAAGTCTTTTTGTTAGGCAAGTGCATAAAATGTCATGGATACAAACAGAAATATCATATTTGTTTGCCTCAGTTCCTCTAGCTTTCTCCCTAGAAAATACGAATATGTAGTTTTGGCCTCTCCATGTGGAACCAATTACTGTATCCAAGCTCAAAATAAAATGTTCCCCGAAAAAAACATTCAAAACAATAAAGTCCGTTGATAATATCTAGAAAACACAAACACAGAGGCTGTAGAAATATTTGGGATTGAGTTAGTTAGAACAAAACCAGATATTTCCGGTTCATCCAGTCATATCCAGACAAAGTGATGTGGAATTCGTATACAATGGACCGAGAAAATCAAAGTAAAAATGGTTTTGGAGCAATGCAAAGTCTTTTCTTTAGGGAAGTGCATAAAATGTCATCTAGACAAACAGAAATATCATTTTTTTTTTTACCTCAGTTCCACTAGCTTTCTCCCTAGAAAATATGAATGTGTCGAGCTGGTGTTCCCATGATGAACCAATTATAGTTTTGAAGCTCAAAATAAAAAGTTTCCTGATAAAACACATTCAAAACAATAAAGTCCATCGATAATATGCAGAAAACACAAACACAGAGGCTTTCACAATATTTCAATTTGAGTTAGGCAAAACACAATCGGATATTTCTGGTTTATTCCAGTCATATCCAGAAAACGTAGTGTGGAATTCGTATGCACTGGACCGAGAAAATCACAGTAAAAATGGTTTTGGAGAAAAGGAAAGTCTTTTCGTTAGGCAAGTACATAAAATATCATCTATACAACAGAAATATCATGTTTGTTTGCCGCAGTTCCTCTAGCTTTCTCCCTAGAAAATACGAATGTGTAGAGCTGATGTCTATATGTGGAACCTATTAGTGATTCCAAGATCAAAATTAAATTTTCCCTGATAAAAAACATTCAAAACAATAAAGTCTGTGGATAATATCAGGAATACACAAACACAGAGGCTGTAGCAATATCTGGGATTGAGTTAGCCAAAACAAAACCGATATTTCCGGTTTCATCCAGTCATATCCGGACAAACTGGTGTGGCATTCGTATGCAACGCACCGAGAATATCACAGTAAAAATGGGTTTGGAACAAAGCAAAGTCTTTTCGTTAGGCAAGTGCATAAAATGTCATCTAGACAACCGAAATATCATGTTTGTTTGCCGCAGTTCCTCTAGCTTTCTCCGTACAAGATACCAATGTGTAGAGCTGGTGTTCCCATTATGAACCAATTCGTGTTTAAACGGTACAAAATTAAATGTTCCCTGATAAAAACCTTCAAAACAATAAGTCCCTCGATAATATCTAGAAAACACAAACACGGAGGCTTTCACAATATTTCGGATTTAGTTAGCAAAAACACAACCGCATATTTCCAGTTTCATCCAGTCATATCCGGACAAATGGTATGGAATTCGTATGCAATGGACCGAAAAGATCGCAGTCAAAATGCTTTTGGAGAAAAGCAAAGACTTTTCGATAGGCAAGTGCATAAAATGTCATCTATAATAACAGAAATATCATGTTTGTTGCAGTTCCTCTAGCTTTCTCCCTAGAAATTAAGAATTTGTAGAGCTGGTGTCTCCATATGCAACCAATTGGTGATTCAAAGCCCAAAATTAAATGTTCCCTGATGAAAACATTCAAAACAATAATGTCCATGGATAATATCAGGAATACACAAACACAGAGGCTGTAGCAATATCTGGGATTAAGTTAGCCAAAACAAAACCGGATATTTCCGGTTTCATCCAGTCATACCGGGACAAACTGGTGTGGAATTCGCACCAATTAGTGTCTCTATGGTACAAAATTAAATGTTCCCTGACAGAATACATTCAAAACACTAAAGTCCATCGATAATATCTAGAAAACACAAACACAGAGGCTGCAGCCATATCTGGGATTGAGTTAGCCAAAATAAAACCAGATATTTCCGGTTTCATCCAGTCATACCGGGACAAACTGGTGTGGAATTCGTATGCAATGGACCGAGAAAATCACAGTAAAAATGGTTTTGGGGAAAGCAAAGTCTTTTCATTAGGCAAGTGCATAAAATGTCATCTATACAAACAGAAATATCATGTTTGTTTGCCGCAGTGACTCAACCTTTCTCCCTAGAAAATACGAATATGTAGAGCTGGTGTCTCCATGTGGAACCAATTACTGTATTCAGGCTCAAAATAAAATGGTCCCCGATAAAAAAAATAGAAAACAATAAAATCCGTTGATAATATCCAGAAAACACAAACACAGAGACTGTAGCAATATCTGGAATTGAGTTAGCCACAACAAAACCGGATATTTCGGTTTTCATCCAGTCATATCCCGACAAACTGGTGTGGAATTCGGATGCAATGGACCGAGAAAATCAGAGAAAATATGATTTTGGAGAAAAGCAAAGTATTTTCGTTAGGCAAGTGCATAAAATGTCACCTATACAAACAGAAATATCATGTTTGTTTGCTGTAGTTCCTCTAGATTTCTCCCTAGAAAATACGAATATGTAGAGCTGGTGTCTCCATGTGGAACCAATTAGTGTTTCAACAGTACAAAATGAAATGTTCCCTGAAAAAAAATATTCAAAAAAATAAAGTCTGTGGATAATATCAAGAATACACAAACACAGAGACTGTAGCAATATTTCGGATTGAGTTAGCCCAAACACAACCAGATATTTCTGGTTGCATGAAGTCATATCTGGACAAAGTGGTGTGGAATTCATATGCAATGGACCCAGAAAATCACAGTAAAAATGGTTTTAGAGAAAAGCAAAGTCTTTTAGTTAGGCAAGAGCATAAAATGTCATCTATACAAACAGAAGTATCATGTTTGTTTGCCGCAGTTCCTCTATCTTTCTCCCTATAAAATATGAATGTGTAGAGCTGGTTTCCCCATGATGAACCAATTAGTGTTTCAACGGTACAAAATTAAATGTACTCTGATAAAAACATTCAAAACAATAAGTCCATCGATAATATCCAGAAAACACAAACACAGAGGCTTTGACAATATTTTGGATTGAGTTAGCCAAAACACAACCAGATATTTCTGGTTTATTCCAGTCATATCCGGACTAACTGGTGTGGAATTTGCATGCAATGGACCGAGAAAATCAGAGTAAAAATGGTTTTGGAGAAAAACAAAGTCTTTACGTTAGGCAAGGGCACAAAATGTGATCTATACGAACAGAAATATCATGTCTGTTTGTCACCCTTCCTCTAGCTTTCTCCCTAGAAGATAGGAATATATAGCGTTGGTGTCTTCATGTGGAACCAATTACTGTATCCAAGCTCAAAATAATATGATCCCTGATAAAAAACATTAAAAACATTAAAGTCCCTGGATAATCTGGAAAACACAAACACAGAGTTTGTAGCAATACCTGCGAGTGAGTTAGCCAAAACAAAACCGGATATTTCCGGTTTCCTACAGTCATTTCCGGACAAACTGGTGTGGAATTCATATGCAATTGACCGAGAAAATCACATTAAAAAAGATTTTGGAGAAAGCAAAGTCTTTTCGTTAGGCAAGTGCATAAAATGTCATCTATACAAACAGAAATATAATGTTTGATTGCCACAGTTCCTCTAGATTTCTACCTAGAAAATACGAATGTGTAGAGCTGGTATCCACATGATGACCCAATTAGTGTTTCCAAGGACAAAATTAAATGTTCTCTGATAAAAATATTCAAAACAATAAAGCCCATCGATAATATCCAGAAAACACAAACACAGAGGCTGTAGCAACATCTGGGATTGAGTTAGCCAAAACAAAACCGGATATTTCCGGATTCATCCAGTAATATCCGGACAAACTGGTGTGGAATCCTATGCAGTGGACCGAGAAAATCACAGTAAAAATGGTTTTGGAGAAAAGCAAAGTCTTTTCATTAGGCAAGTGCATAAAATGTCATCTATACAAACAGAAATATCATGTTTGCTTGCCGCAGTTCCTCTAGCTTTCTCCCTAGAAAATACGAATGTGTAGAGCTGGTGTCTCCATGTGGCACCAATTAGTGATTCCAAGCAAAAAATTAAATGTACCCGATAAAAATCATTCTAAACAATAAAGTCCGTGGATAATATCAGGAATACACAAACACAGAGGCTGCAGCAATATCTGGGATTGAGTTAGCCAAAACAAAACCGGATCTTTCCGGTTTCATCCAGTCATATCCGGACAAAGTGGTGTGGAATTCCTATGCAGTGGACCGAGAAAATCACAGTAAAAATGGTTTTGGAGAAAAGCAAAGTCTTTTCATTAGGCAAGTGCATAAAATGTCATCGATACAAACAGAAATATCATGTTTGCTTGCCGCAGTTCCTCTAGCTTTCTCCCTAGAAAATACGAATGTGTAGAGCTGGTGTCTCCATGTGGAAACAATTAGTGTTCACAGCACAACATTAAATGTTCGCTGACAAAAAACATTCAAAACAATAAAGTCCGTGGATAATATCAGGAATACAGAAACACAGATGCTTTCACAATATTTCGGATTGAGTTAGCCAAAACACAACCGGGTATTTCTTGTTTCATCCAGTCATATCCGGACAAACTGGTGTGGAATTTGTATGCCATGGACCGAGAAAATCACAGTAAAAATGGTTTGGAGAAAACCAAAGTCTTTTCGTGTGGCAAGTGCATAAAATGTCATCTATAATAACAGAAATATCATGTTTGTTTGCCGCAGTTGCTCTAGGTTTCTCCCTGGAGAGTATGAATATGTTCACCTGCTGTCTCCATGTGGAACCAATTAGTTTTTCCAAGCACAAAATTAAATGTTCCCTGAAAAAAAACATTGAAAAAAGTAAAGTCCGTGCATAATATCAGGAATACACAAACACAGATGCGGTAACAATATCTGGGATTGAGTTAGCCAAAACACAACCAGATATTTCTCGTTTAATACAGTCATATCTGGACAAAGTGGTGTGGAATTCGTATGCAATGGACCGAGAAAATCACAGCAAAAATGGTTTTGGAGAAAAGCAAAGTCTCTACGTTAGGCAAATGCATAAACAGTCATCTATACATACAGAAATATCATGTTTGTTTTCCGCAGTTCCTCTAGCTTTCTCCCTAGAAAATACAAATGTGTGGAGCTGGTGTCCACATGATGAAGCAATTAGTGTTTCTATGGTACAAACTTAAATGTTCCCTGATAAAAAACATTCAAAACAATAAAGTCCATCGATAATATCCAGAAAACACAAACACAGAGGCTGTAGCAATATCTGGGATTATGTGAGACAAAGCAAAACCGGATATTACCGGTTTCATCCAGTCATATCTGGACAAAGTGGTGTGGAATTCGTATGCAATGGACCGAGACAATCACAGTAAAACTGGTTTTAGAGAAAAGCAAAGTCTTTTCGTGTGGCAAGTGCAAAAATGTCATCTATACAAATAGAAATATCATGTGTGTTTGCCGCAGTTCCTCTAGGTTTCTCGCTGGAAAATACGAATGTGTAGAGCTGGTGTCTCCATGTGGAACCAATTAATGTTTCTACGGTACAAAATTAAATGTTCCTTGATAAAAAACATTCAATACACAAAAGTCCATGTATAATATCCAGAAAACACAAACACATTGGCTGTAGAAATATCTGATTGAGTTAGCCAAAACAAAACCGGATATTTCCGGTTTCATCCAGTCATATCCGGACAAAGAGGTGTGGAATTCGTATGCAGTGGACCGCGAAAATCACAGTACAATTGGTTTTGGATAAAAGCAAATTCTTCACGTTAGGCAAGTGCATAAAATGTCATCGATACAAACAGAAATATGATGTTTGTTTGCCGCAGTTCCTCTAGCTTTCTCCCTGAAAAATACGAATGTGTAGCGCAGGTGTCTCCACATGGAACCAATTAGTGTTTCCAAGCACAAAATTAAATTTTCCCTGAAAAAACATTGAAAAATATAAAGTCCATGCATAATATCAGGAACACAAACACACAGAGACTGTAGCAATACTTCGGATTCAGTTAGCCAAAACACAACCAGATATTTCTCGTTTAATCCAGTCATATCCGGAGAAAATGGTGTGGAATTCGTATGCAATGGACCGAGAAAATCACAGTACAATTGGTATTGGAGAAAAGCAAAGTCTTTTCGTTAGGCAAGTGCATAAAATGTCATCTATACAAACAGAAATATGATGTTTGTTTGCCACAGTTCCTCCAGTAGTCTCCCTGGAATATACGATTGTGTAGAGCTGGAGTCTCCACGTGGAACCAATTAGTGATTCCAAGCACAAAATTAAATGCTCCCTGAAAAAAAACATTTAAAAATTAAAGTCCATGCATAATATCAGGAATACACAAACACAGAGACTGTAGCAATACTTCGGATTGAGTTAGCCAAAACACAACCAGATATTTCTGGTTTCATCCAGTCATATCCGGACAAAGTGGTGTGGAATTCGTATGCAATGGACCGAGAATCTCACAGTACAATTGGTTTTGGAGTCTTCACGTTAGGCAAATGCATAAAATGTCATCTATACATACAGAAATATCATGTATGTTTGCCGCAGTTCCTCTAGCTTTCTCCCTAGAAAATACGAATTTGTAGAGCTGGTGTCTCCATGGTGAAACAATTAATGTTTAGATGGTACAAAATTAAATATCCCCTGATAAAAAACATTCAAAACACTAAAGTCCATCGGTAATATCCAGAAAACACAAACACAGAGGCTGTAGCAACATCTGGGATTGAGTTAGCCAAAACAAAACCGGATATTTCCGGATTCATCCAGTAATATCCGGACAAACTTGTGTGGAATTCGTATGCAATGAACCGAGAAAATCACCGTAAAAATGGTTTTGGAGAAAAGCAAACTCTTTTTGTTAGGCAAGTGCATAAAATGTCATCGATACAAACAGAAATATCATGTTTGTTTGCCGCAATTCCTCTAGTTTTCTCCCTGGAACATACGAATGTGTAGAGCTGGTGTCTCCACGTGGAACCGATTAGTGTTTCCAAGCAGAAAATTAAATGTTCCCTGATTAAAAAATTTAAAAATTAAAGTCCATGCATAATATCAGGAATACACAAACACAAAGACTGTAGCAATACTTTGGATTGAGTTAGCCAAAACACAACAGGATATTTCTGGTTTCATCCAGTCATATCCGGACAAAGTGGTGTGGAATACGTATGCAATGGACCGAGAAAATCACAGCAAAAATGGTTTTGGAGAAAAGCAAAGTCTCTACGTTAGGCAAATGCATAAAAAGTCATCTAAACATACGGAAATATCTTGTTTGTTTGCCGCAGTTCCTCTGGATTTCTCCCTAGAAAATACGAATGTGTGGAGCTGGTGTACCCATGATGAAGCAATTAGTGTTTCTACGGTACAAAATTAAATGTTCCCTGATAAAAAACATTGAAAACAATAAAGTCCATCGATAATATCCAGAAAACACAAACACAGAGGCTGTAGCAATATCTGGCTTTGTGTGAGACAAAGCAAAACCGGATATTACCGGTTTCATCTAGTCATATCCGGACAAACTGGTGTGGAATTCGTAAGCAATGGACCGAGATATTCACAGTAAAAATGGTTTTGGAGAAAAGCACAGTCTTTTCATTAGGCAAGTGTATAAAATGTCATCTATACAAACAGAAATATGTTTGTTTGCCGCAATTCCTCTAGCTTTCGGATTAGAAAATATGAATGTGTAGTGGTTGTATCCCCATGTGGAACCCATTAGTGTTTCAATGCTAAAAAATTAAATGTTCCCTGATAAATACATTCAAAAGGTTGAGTTCATCGATAATATCCAGAAAACCCAAACACAGATGCTGTAGCAATATTTCGGATTGAGTTAGCCAAAACAAAACCGGATATTTCCGGTTTCATCCAGTCATATCCGGACAAACTGGTGTGGAAATCCTATGCAGTGCACCGAGTAAATCAGAGTAAAAATGGTTTTGGAGAAAAGCAAAGTCTTTTCGTTAGGCAAGTGCATAAAAAGTCATCTATACAAACAGAAATATCATGTTTGTTTGCCGCAGTTCCTTTAGCTTTCTCCCTAGAAAATACGAATGTGTAGAGCCTTTGTCTCCATGTGGAAGCAGTTCGTGTTTCCAAGCACAAAATTAAATGTTCCCTGATAAAAAATATTCAAAACAATAAAGTCCGTTGATAATATCCAGAAAACACAAACACAGAGCTGTAGCAATGTCTGGGATTGAGTTAGCCAAAACAATACCGGATATTTCCGGTTACATCCAGTCATATCCAGACAAAATGGTGTGGAATTCGTATGCAATGCACGGAGAAATCACGGTAAAAATGGTTTTGGAGAAAAGCAAAGTCTTTTCGTTACGCAAGTGCATAAAATGTCATCTATACAAACAGAAATATCATGTTTGTTTGCCGCAGTTCCTCTAGCTTTCTCCCTAGAAAATACGATTGTGTAGAGCTGGTGCCCCATGATGAACCAATTAGTGTTCCAATGGCACAAATTAAATGTTCCCTGATAGAAAAGATTGAAAACAATAAAGTCCATGGATAATATGCGGAATACACAAACACAGGGTCTGTAGCAATATCTGGGATTGAGATAGCCAAAACTAAACCAGATTTTTCCGCTTTCATCCAGTCATATCCAGACAAACCTGTGTGGAATTCAGTGCAATAGACGGAGAAAGGCACAGTAAAAATATTTTGGAGAAAAGCAAAGTCTTTTCGTTAGGCAACTGCATAAAATATCATCTATGCAAACAGAAATATAAGGTTTGTTTGCCGCAGTTCCTCTAGCTTTCTTCCTAGAAAATACGAATGTGTAGATCTGGTGTCCCCAGGATGAACCAATTAGTGTTTCTACGGTACAAAATCAAATGTTCCCTGAATATAGCATTCAAAACAATAAAGTCCATCGATAATATCCATAAAACACAAACACAGAGGCTTTCACAATATTTCGGATTGAGTTAGCCAAAACAAAACCAGATATTTCCTCTTTCATCCAGTCATATCCAGACAAACTGGTGTGGAAGTCGTATGCAATGGAACGAGAAAATCACAGTAAAAATGGTTTTGGAGAAAAGCAAAGTCTTTTTCTTAGGCAAGTGCATAAAATGTCATCTATACAAACAGAAATATCATGTTTGTTTGCCGCATTTCCTCTAGCTTTCTCCCTAGAAAATATGAATATGTTCAGCTGGTGTTTCATTGTGGAATCAATTACTGTATCCAAGCTCAAAATAAGATATTCCCCGATAAAAAACTTTCAAAATAATAAAGTCCTTGTATAATATCCGGAAAACACAAACACAGAGGCTGTAGCAATATCTGGGATTGAGTTAGCCAAAACAAAACCGGATATTTCCGGCTTTATCCTGTCATATCCGGACAAACTTCTGTGGAATTCGTATGCAATGGACCGAGAAAATCACAGTAAAAATGGATTTGAAGAAAAGCAACGTCTTTCGTTAGGCAATGCATAAAATGTCATCGATAGAAACAGAAATATCATGTTTGTTTGTCGCAGTTACTCTAGCTTTCGCCACAGAAAATATGAATATATTCATCTGGTGCCTCCATGTTGAACCAATTAGTGATTCCATGCACAAAATTAAATATTCCAGATAAAAAAACATTCAAAATAATAAAGTCCGTGGATACTATCCAGAAAACACAAATACAGAGGCTGTAGTAATATCTGGGATTGAGTTAGCCAAAACAAAGCTGGATATTACCGGTTTCATCCAGTCATATCCAGAAAAACTGGAGTGGAATGCGTATGCAATGGACCTAGAAAATCACAGTAAAAATGGTTTTGGAGAAAAGCAAAGTCTTTTCGTTAGGCAAGTGCATAAAATGTCATCTATACAAACAGAAATATCATGTTTGTTTGCCGCAGTTCCTCTAGTTTTCTCCCTAGAGAATACAAATATGTAGAGCTGATGTCTCCATGTGGAACCAATTACTGTACCCAAGCTCAAAATAAAATGTTCCCCGATAAAAAAAGCATTCAAAAAAATAAAGTCTGTTGATAACATGCAGAAAACACAAACACAGAGGCTGTAGCAATTTTTGGGATTGAGTTAGCCAAAACAAAACGAGATATTTCCGGTATCATCCAGTCATACCGGACAAAGTGGTCTGGAATTCGTATGCAATGGACTGAGAAAATCAATGTAAAAATGGTTTTGGGGAAAAGCAAAGTCTTTTCGTTAGGCAACTGTATAAAATGTCATCTATACAAAGAGAAATATCATGTTTGTTTGCCGCAGTTCCTCTAGTTTTCTCCCTAGAAAATACGAATGTGTAGAGGTGGTGTCCCCATGATGAACCAATTAGTGTTTCAACGGTACAAAATTAAATGTTCCCTGATAAAAAACATTCAAAACAATAAAATCCGTGGATAATATCAGGAATAAAAAAACACAGAAGCTGTAGCAATATCTGGGATTGAGTTAGCCAGAACAAAACCGGATATTTCCGGTTTCATCCAGTCATATCCGGAAAAAGTCATTTGGAATTTGGATGCAATGGACCGAGAAAATCACATTAAAATGGTTTCGGAGAAAAGCAAAGTCTTTTCCTTAGGCAAGTGCATAAAATGTCATCTATACAAACAGAAATATCATGTTTGTTTGACGCAGCTCCTGTAGGTTTCTTCCTAGAAAATACGAATATGTTCAGCTGGTGTTTCATTGTGGAATCAATTACTGTATCCAAGCTCAAAATAAAATGTTCCCCGATTAAAAACTTTTAAATTAATAAAGTCCTTGTATAATATCCGGAAAACACAAACACAGAGGCTGTAGCAATATCTGGGATTGAGTTAGCCAAAACAAAACCGGATATTTCCGGCTTTATCCTGTCATATCTGGACAAACTTCTTTGGAATTCGTATGCAATGGACCGAGAAAATCACAGTAAAAATGGTTTTGAAGAAAAGCAACGTCTTTCGTTAGGCAATGCATATAATGACATCTATACAAACAGAAATATCATGTTTGTTTGTCGCAGTTCCTATAGCTTTCTCCCTAGAAAATATGAATGTGTAGAGCTGGTGTTCCCATTATTAAACAATTAGTGTTTCAAAGGTACAAAATTAAATGTTCCCTGATAAAAATATTCAAAACAATAAAGTCCATCGATAATATCCAGAAAAAAACAAACAAAGATGCCACAGCAATATTTCGTATTGAGTTAGCCAAAGCATAACCGGCTATTTCTGGTTTCATCCAGTCATATCCGGAATAACTGGTGTGGAATTCATATGCAATGGAGTGAGAAAATCACAGTAAAAATGGTTGGGAGAAAAGAAATGTCTTTTCATTAGGCAAGTGCATAAAATCTCATCGATACAAACAGAAATGTCGTGTTTGTTTGCCGCAGTTCCTCTAGCTTTCTCCCTAGAAAATACGAATATGTAGAACTAGTGTTCCCATGATGAACCAGTTAGTGTTTCAATGGTACAAAATTAAATGTTCCCTGATAAAAATATTCAAAACAATAAATTCCATCGATAATATCCAGAAAACACAAACACAGAGGCTGTAGCAAATTCTGGGATTGAGTTAGCCAAAACAAAACCAGATATTTCCGGTTTCATCCAGTCATATCCGGACAAACTGGTGTGGAAATCGCATGCAATGGACCGAGAACATCACAATAAAAATGGTTTTGGAGAAAAGCAAAGTCTTTTCCTTAGGCAAGTGTATAAAATGTCATCGATACAAACAGAAATATCATGTTTGCTTGCCGCAGTTCCTCTAGCTTTATCCCTAGAAAATACGAATGTGTATAGCTGGTGTCTCCATGTGGAACCAATTAGTGTTTCGAAGCACAAAATTAAAGGTTCCCTGATGAAAATATTCAAAACAATAAAGTCCATTGATAATGTCCAAAAAACACAAACACAGAGGCTGTAGCAATATCTGGGATTGAGTTAGGAAAAAAAAAACAGATATTTCCGGTTTCATCCAGTCATAACCGGACAAACTGGTATGGAATTCATATGAAATGCACCGAGAAAATCACAGTAAAAATGGTTTGGAGAAAAGCAAAGTCTTTTCGTTAGGCAAGTGCATAAAATGTCATCTATAGAAACAGAAATATCATGTTTATTTGCCACAGTTCCTCTAGGTTTTCCGTAGAAAATACGAATGTGTATACCTAGTGTCTCCATGTGGAACCAATTACTGTACCCAAGCTCAAAATAAAATGTTCCCCGATAAAAAAAGTATTCAAAAAAATAAAGTCTGTTGATAATATGCAGAAAACACAAACACAGAGGCTGTAGCAATTTTTGGGATTGAGTTAGCCGAAACAAAACCAGATATTTCCGGTATCATCCAGTCATACCGGACAAAGTGGTCGGGAATTCGTATGCAATGGACTGAGAAAATCAATGTAAAAATGGTTTTGGGGAAAAGCAAAGTCTTTTCGTTAGGCAACTGTATAAAATGTCATCTATACAAAGAGAAATATCATGTTTGTTTGCTGCAGTTCCTCTAGTTTTCTCCCTAGAAAATACGAATGTGTAGAGGTGGTGTCGCCATGATGAACCAATTAGTGTTTCAACGGTACAAAATTAAATGTTCCCTGATAAAAAACATTCAAAACAATAAAATCCATGGATAATATCAGGAATAAAAAAACACAGAAGCTATAGCAATATCTGGGATTGAGTTAGCCAGAACAAAACCGGATATTTCCGGTTTCATCCAGTCATATCTGGACAAACTGGTGTGGAATTCATAGGAATTATACAGAGAAAATCACACTAAAATAGTTTCGGAGAAAAGCAAAGTCTTTTCCTTAGGCAAGTGCATAAAATGTCCTCTAGACAAACAGAAATATCATGTTTGTTTGCTGCAGTTCCTCTAGTCATCTCCCTGGAAAATACGAATGTGTAGAGCTGGTGTCCCCATGATGAAACAATTAGTGTTTCTATGGTACAAAATTAAGTGTTCCCTTATAAAAACATTCAAAAAAATAAAGTCCATCGATAATATCCAGAAACAGAAACACAGAGGCCTTCACAATATTTCGGATTGAGTTACCCAAAACACAACTGGATATTTCTGGTTTCATCCAGTCATAACCGGACAAAGTGGTGTCGAATTCGTATGCAGTGAACCAAAAAAATCACAGTACACATGGTTTTGGAGAAAAGCAAAGTCTTTCGTCAGGCAAGTGCATAAAATGTCATCTATACAAACAGAAATATCATGTTTCTTTGCCGCAGTTCCTCTAAGATTTCCGTAGAAAATACGAATGTGTAGAGCTGGTGTCTCCAAGTGGAAACAATTAGTGTTTACAAGCACAAAATTAAATGTTCCCTGATAAAAAACCTTCAAAACAATAAATTCCATTGATAAAAAACCGGAAAACACAAACACAGTGTCTTTCACAATATTTCGGATTGAGTTAGCCAAAACAAAACCGGATATTTCTGGTTTCTTCCAGTCATATCCGGATAAACTGGTGTGGAATTCATAGGCAATGTACTGAGAAAATCACTGTAAAAATGGTTTTGGAGAAAAGCAAAGTCTTTTCGTTAGGCAAGTGCATAAAATGTCATCTATACAAACAGAAATATCAGGTTTGTTTGCCGCAGTTCCTCTAGCCTTCTCCCTAGAAAATACTAATGTGTAGAGCTGGTGTCCCCATGTGGAACCAATTAGTGTTTCCAAGCACAAAATTAAATGTTCCCTGACAAAAAATATTCAAAACAATAAAGTCCGTGGATAATATGAGGAATACACAAACACAGAGGCTGTAGCAATATCCGGGATCGAGTTAGCAAAAACAAAACCAGCTTTTCCGATTTCATCCATCATATCCAGTAAACTGGTGTGGAATTCGTATGCAATGGTCCAAGAAAATCACAGTAAAAATGGTTTTGGAGAAAAGCAAATTCTTTTCGTTAGGAAAGTGCATACAATGTTATCGATACAAACAGAAATATTATATTTGTTTGCCGCAGTGCCTAGAGCTTTCTCCCTAGAAAATATGCATGTGTAGAGCTGGTGTCCCCATGATAAACCAATTAGTGTTTCTACGGTACAAAATGAAATGTTCCCTGATAAAATTATTCAAACGATAAAGTCCATCAATAATATCTAGAAAACACAAACACAGAGGTTGTAGCATATCTGGCATTGAGTTAGCCAAAACAAAAGTGGATATTTCCGGTTTCATCCAGTCATATCCGCACAAAGTGTTATGGAAATCATATGCAATGGACCGAAAAAATCACAGTAAAAATGGTTTTGGAGAAAAGCAAAGTCTTTTCGTTAGGCAACTGTATAAAATGTCAACGATACAAACAGAAATATCATGTTTGTTTGCCGCCGTTCCTCTAGTTTTCTACCTAGCAAATACGAATATGTAGAGCTGGTGTCTCTATTTGGAACCAATGATTGTAGCCAAGCTCAAAATATAATGTTCTCTGATAAAAAATATTCAAAACAATAAAGTCTGTTAATAATATCCAAAAAACACAAACACAGAGGCTTTCACAATATTTCGGATGGAGTTAGCCAAAACACAACCGGATATTTCCGGTTTCATCCAGTCATATTCAGAAAAACTGGTGTGGAATTCCTATGCAATGGACCGAGATAATCACAGTAAAAATGGTTTTGGAGAAAAGCAAAGTCTTTTCGTTAGGCAAGTGCATAAAATGTCATCTAGACAACCGAAATATCATGTTTGTTTGCCGCAGTTCCTCTAGCTTTCTCCGTACAAGATACCAATGTGTAGAGCTGGTGTTCCCATTATGAACCAATTCGTGTTTAAACGGTACAAAATTAAATGTTCCCTGATAAAAACCTTCAAAACAATAAGTCCCTCGATAATATCTAGAAAACACAAACACGGAGGCTTTCACAATATTTCGGATTTAGTTAGCAAAAACACAACCGCATATTTCCAGTTTCATCCAGTCATATCCGGACAAATGGTATGGAATTCGTATGCAATGGACCGAAAAGATCGCAGTCAAAATGCTTTTGGAGAAAAGCAAAGACTTTTCGATAGGCAAGTGCATAAAATGTCATCTATAATAACAGAAATATCATGTTTGTTGCAGTTCCTCTAGCTTTCTCCCTAGAAATTAAGAATTTGTAGAGCTGGTGTCTCCATATGCAACCAATTGGTGATTCAAAGCCCAAAATTAAATGTTCCCTGATGAAAACATTCAAAACAATAATGTCCATGGATAATATCAGGAATACACAAACACAGAGGCTGTAGCAATATCTGGGATTAAGTTAGCCAAAACAAAACTGGATATTTCCGGTTTCATCCAGTCATACCGGGACAAACTGGTGTGGAATTCGCACCAATTAGTGTCTCTATGGTACAAAATTAAATGTTCCCTGACAGAATACATTCAAAACACTAAAGTCCATCGATAATATCTAGAAAACACAAACACAGAGGCTGCAGCCATATCTGGGATTGAGTTAGCCAAAATAAAACCAGATATTTCCGGTTTCATCCAGTCATACCGGGACAAACTGGTGTGGAATTCGTATGCAATGGACCGAGAAAATCACAGTAAAAATGGTTTTGGGGAAAGCAAAGTCTTTTCATTAGGCAAGTGCATAAAATGTCATCTATACAAACAGAAATATCATGTTTGTTTGCCGCAGTGACTCAACCTTTCTCCCTAGAAAATACGAATATGTAGAGCTGGTGTCTCCATGTGGAACCAATTACTGTATTCAGGCTCAAAATAAGATATTCCCCGATAAAAAAAATAGAAAACAATAAAATCCGTTGATAATATCCAGAAAACACAAACACAGAGACTGTAGCAATATCTGGAATTGAGTTAGCCACAACAAAACCGGATATTTCGGTTTTCATCCAGTCATATCCCGACAAACTGGTGTGGAATTCGGATGCAATGGACCGAGAAAATCAGAGAAAATATGATTTTGGAGAAAAGCAAAGTATTTTCGTTAGGCAAGTGCATAAAATGTCACCTATACAAACAGAAATATCATGTTTGTTTGCTGTAGTTCCTCTAGATTTCTCCCTAGAAAATACGAATATGTAGAGCTGGTGTCTCCATGTGGAACCAATTAGTGTTTCAACAGTACAAAATGAAATGTTCCCTGAAAAAAAATATTCAAAAAAATAAAGTCTGTGGATAATATCAAGAATACACAAACACAGAGACTGTAGCAATATTTCGGATTGAGTTAGCCCAAACACAACCAGATATTTCTGGTTGCATGAAGTCATATCTGGACAAAGTGGTGTGGAATTCATATGCAATGGACCCAGAAAATCACAGTAAAAATGGTTTTAGAGAAAAGCAAAGTCTTTTAGTTAGGCAAGAGCATAAAATGTCATCTATACAAACAGAAGTATCATGTTTGTTTGCCGCAGTTCCTCTATCTTTCTCCCTATAAAATATGAATGTGTAGAGCTGGTTTCCCCATGATGAACCAATTAGTGTTTCAACGGTACAAAATTAAATGTACTCTGATAAAAACATTCAAAACAATAAGTCCATCGATAATATCCAGAAAACACAAACACAGAGGCTTTGACAATATTTTGGATTGAGTTAGCCAAAACACAACCAGATATTTCTGGTTTATTCCAGTCATATCCGGACTAACTGGTGTGGAATTTGCATGCAATGGACCGAGAAAATCAGAGTAAAAATGGTTTTGGAGAAAAACAAAGTCTTTACGTTAGGCAAGGGCACAAAATGTGATCTATACGAACAGAAATATCATGTCTGTTTGTCACCCTTCCTCTAGCTTTCTCCCTAGAAAATAGGAATATATAGCGTTGGTGTCTTCATGTGGAACCAATTACTGTATCCAAGCTCAAAATAATATGTTCCCTGATAAAAAACATTAAAAACATTAAAGTCCCTGGATAATCTGGAAAACACAAACACAGAGTTTGTAGCAATACCTGCGAGTGAGTTAGCCAAAACAAAACCGGATATTTCCGGTTTCCTACAGTCATTTCCGGACAAACTGGTGTGGAATTCATATGCAATTGACCGAGAAAATCACATTAAAAAAGATTTTGGAGAAAGCAAAGTCTTTTCGTTAGGCAAGTGCATAAAATGTCATCTATACAAACAGAAATATAATGTTTGATTGCCACAGTTCCTCTAGATTTCTACCTAGAAAATACGAATGTGTAGAGCTGGTATCCACATGATGACCCAATTAGTGTTTCCAAGGACAAAATTAAATGTTCTCTGATAAAAATATTCAAAACAATAAACCCCATCGATAATATCCAGAAAACACAAACACAGAGGCTGTAGCAACATCTGGGATTGATTTAGCCAAAACAAAACCGGATATTTCCGGATTCATCCAGTCATATCCGGACAAACTGGTGTGGAATTCCTATGCAGTGGACCGAGAAAATCACAGTAAAAATGGTTTTGGAGAAAAGCAAAGTCTTTTCGTTAGGCAAGTGCATAAAATGTCATCTATACAAACAGAAATATCATGTTTGCTTGCCGCAGTTCCTCTAGCTTTCTCCCTAGAAAATACGAATGTGTAGAGCTGGTGTCTCCATGTGGCACCAATTAGTGATTCCAAGCAAAAAATTAAATGTTCCCCGATAAAAAAAGCATTCAAAAAAATAAAGTCTGTTGATAATATGCAGAAAACACAAACACAGAGGCTGTAGCAATTTTTGGGATTGAGTTAGCCAAAACAAAACGAGATATTTCCGGTATCATCCAGTCATACCGGACAAAGTGGTCTGGAATTCGTATGCAATGGACTGAGAAAATCAATGTAAAAATGGTTTTGGGGAAAAGCAAAGTCTTTTCGTTAGGCAACTGTATAAAATGTCATCTATACAAAGAGAAATATCATGTTTGTTTGCCGCAGTTCCTCTAGTTTTCTCCCTAGAAAATACGAATGTGTAGAGGTGGTGTCCCCATGATGAACCAATTAGTGTTTCAACGGTACAAAATTAAATGTTCCCTGATAAAAAACATTCAAAACAATAAAATCCGTGGATAATATCAGGAATAAAAAAACACAGAAGCTGTAGCAATATCTGGGATTGAGTTAGCCAGAACAAAACCGGATATTTCCGGTTTCATCCAGTCATATCCGGAAAAAGTCGTTTGGAATTTGGATGCAATGGACCGAGAAAATCACATTAAAATGGTTTCGGAGAAAAGCAAAGTCTTTTCCTTAGGCAAGTGCATAAAATGTCATCTATACAAACAGAAATATCATGTTTGTTTGACGCAGCTCCTGTAGCTTTCTTCCTAGAAAATACGAATATGTTCAGCTGGTGTTTCATTGTGGAATCAATTACTGTATCCAAGCTCAAAATAAAATGTTCCCCGATTAAAAACTTTTAAATTAATAAAGTCCTTGTATAATATCCGGAAAACACAAACACAGTGGCTGTAGCAATATCTGGGATTGAGTTAGCCAAAACAAAACCGGATATTTCCGGCTTTATCCTGTCATATCCGGACAAACTTCTTTGGAATTCGTATGCAATGGACCGAGAAAATCACAGTAAAAATGGTTTTGAAGAAAAACAACGTCTTTCGTTAGGCAATGCATATAATGTCATCTATACAAACAGAAATATCATGTTTGTTTGTCGCAGTTCCTATAGCTTTCTCCCTAGAAAATATGAATGTATTCAGCTGGTGTCTCCATGTTGAACCAATTAGTGATTCCAAGCACAAAATTAAATATTCCCGATAAAAAAAAAAACATTCAAAATAATAAAGTCCGTGGATACTATCCAGAAATCACAAATACAGTGGCTGTAGTAATATCTGGGATTGAGTTAGCCAAAACAAAGTTGGATATTTCCGGTTTTATCCAGTCATATCTGGAAAAACTGGAGTGGAATTCGTATGAAATGGGCAGAGAAATTCACAGTAAAAATGGTTTTGGAGAAAAGCTAAGTCTTTTCGTTAGGCAAGTGCATAAAATGTCATCTATACAAACAGAAATATCATGTTTGTTTGCCGCAGTTCCTCTAGCTTTCTCCCTAGAAAATATGAATGTGTAGTGCTGGTGTTCCCATTATTAAACAATTAGTGTTTCAAACGTACAAAATTAAATGTTCCCTGATAAAAATATTGAAAACAATAAAGTCCATCGATAATATCCAGAAAAAAACAAACAAAGATGCCACAGCAATATTTCATATTGAGTTAGCCAAAGCATAACCGGCTATTTCTGGTTTCATCCAGTCATATCCGGAATAACTGGTGTGGGATTCATATGCAATGGAGTGAGAAAATCACAGTAAAAATGGTTGGGAGAAAAGAAATGTCTTTTCATTAGGCAAGTGCATAAAATCTCATCGATACAAACAGAAATGTCATGTTTGTTTGCCGCAGTTCCTCTAGCTTTCTCCCTAGAAAATACGAATATGTAGAACTAGTGTTCCCATGATGAACCAGTTAGTGTTTCAAAGGTATAAAATTAAATGTTCCCTGTAAAAATATTGAAAACAATAAGTCCATCGATAATATCCAGAAAACACAAACACAGAGGCTGTAGCAATATTTTGGATTGAGTTAGCCAAAACACAACCAGGTATTTCTGGTTTCATCCAGTCTTATCCGGACAAAGTGGTGTGGAATTCGTATGCAATGGACCGAGAAAATCACAGTAAAAATGGTTTTGGAGAAAAGCAAAGTCTGTTCGTTAGGCAAGTGCACAAAATGTCATCTACACAAACAAAAATATCATGTTCGTTTGCCCCAGTTCCTCTAGCTTTCTCCCTAGAAAATAGGAATGTGTAGAGCTGGTGTCCATGTGGAACAAATTATTGTTTCTACGGTACAACATAAAATGCTCCCTGATAAAAACATTCAAAACAATAAAGTCCCTCGATAATATCCAGAAAACACAAACTCAGAGGCTGTAGCAATATTTTGGATTGAGTTAGCCAAAACACAACCGGATAATTCTGCTTTCATCAATCATATCTGGTAAACTGGTATGGAATTCATTTGCAATTGACCGAGAAAATCACAGTAAAAATCGTGTTGGAGAGAAGCAAAGTCTTTTCGTTAGGCAAGTGCATAAAATGTCATCTATACAAACAGAAATATCATGTTTGTTTGTCGCAGTTCCTCTAGCTTTCTCCCTAGAAAATACAAATATTTAGAGGTGCTGTCTCCACGTGGAACCAATTAAAGTATCCAAGCTGAAAATAAAATGTTCCCCGATAAAAAAATTTTCAAAACACTAAAGCCTGTGGATAATATCCGGAAAACACAAACACAGATGCTTTCACAATATTTGGGATTGAGTTAGACAAAACACAACCTGATATTTCTGTTTTCAACCAGTCACATCCGGACAATGTGTTGTGGAATTCGTATGCAATGGACCGAGAAAATCACAGAAAAATGGTTTTGGAGAGAAGCAAAGTCTTTTCGTTAGGTAAGTGCATAAAATCTCATCTATACAAACAGAAATATCATGTTTGTTTGCCGCAGTTCCTTTAGCTTTCTCTCTAGAAAATACGAATGTGTAGAGCTGGTGTCTCAATGTGGAACCAATTAGTGTTTCCAAAAACAAAATTAAATATTCCCTGAAAAAACATTCATAAAAAATAATGTCCGTGGATAATATCAGTAATACACGAACACAGAGGCTTTCACAATATTTCGGATTGAGTGAGCCAAAACACAACCGGATATTTCTGGTTTCATCCAGTCATATCCGGACAAAGTGGTGTGGAATTCGTATGCAATGGACCGAGATAATCACATTAAAAATGGTTTTGGAGAAAAGCAAAGTCTTTTAATTAGGCAAGTGCATAAAATATCATCTATAAAAACAGAAATATCATGTTTGTTTGCCATAGTTCCTCTAGCATTCTTCCTAGAAAATACGAATGTGTAGAGCTGGTGTCTCCATGTGGAAACAATTAGTGTTTCGCAGGACAAATTAAATGTTCCCTGATAAAAGATATTGAAAACAACAAATTCTGTGGATATTATCAGGAATACACAAACACGGAGGCTGTAGCAATATCAGGGATTCAGGTAGCCAAAACACAACCTGATATTTCTGGTTTCATCCAGTCACATCGGGACAAACTGGTGTGGAATTCGTATGCAGTGGACCGAGAAAATCACAGTAAAAATGGTTTTGGAGAAAAGCAAAGTCTTTTCATTAGGCAAGTGCGTAAAACGTCATCTATACAAACAGAAATATCATGTTTGTTTGCCGCAGATCCTCCAGCTTTCTCCCTAGAAAATACGAATATATTTGAGCTGGTGTCTCCATGTGGAACCAATTAATGTATCCAAGCTCAAAATAAAATATTCCCTGATAAAGAAAAACATTCAAAACAATAAAGTCAGTGGATAATATCCAGAAAACACAAACACAGAGGCTGTAGCAATATCTGGGAATGAGTTAGCCAAAAAGAAAACCGGATATTTCCGATTTCAATCAGTCATATCCGGTAAACTGGTGTGGAATTCGTATGCAATGCACCGATAAAATCACAGTAAAAATGGTTTTGGATGAAAGCAAAGTCTTTTCGTTAGGCGAGTACATAAAATGTCATCTACACAAACAGAAATATCCTGTTTGTTTGCCACAGTTCCTCTAGCTTTCTTTCTAGAAAATACGAATGTTTAGTGCTGGTGTCTCCATTTTGAATCAATTAATGTTTCCAAGCACAAAATTAAATGTTACCCGATAAAAAATATTAAAAATAATAAAGCCCCTGGATAATATCAGGAATACACATACACAGAGGTTTTAGCAATATCTTGGATTGATTTAGCCAAAACTCAACAGGATATTTAAGGTTTCATCCAGTCATATCCGGACAAAGTGGTGTGGAATTCGTATGCAATGGAACAAGAAAATCACAGTAGAAATGGTTTTGGAGGAAAGCAAAGTCTTTTCGTTAGGCAAGTGCATGAAATGTCATCTATACAAACAGAAATATTAGGTTTGTTTGCCGCAGTTCCTTTAGCTTTCTCTTTAGAAAATAGGAATGTGTAGAGCTGGTGTCTCGATGTGGAACCAATTAGTGTTTCCAAAACAAAATTAAATGTTCCCTGAAAAAAACATTCATAAAAAATAAAGCCCGTGGATAATATCAGTAATACACAAACACAGAGGCTTTCACAATATTTGGGATTGAGTTAGCCAAAACACAACCCGATATTTCTGGTTTCATCCAGTCATATCCGGATAAAGTGGTGTGGAATTCGTATGCAATGGACCGAGAAAATCTCAGTAAAAATGGTTTTGGAGAAAAGCAAAGTCTTTTCGTTAGGCAAGTGCATTAAATGTCATTAACACAAACAGAAATATCATGTTTGTTTGCCGCAGTTCCTCTAGCTTTCTCCCTAGAAATTACAAATGTGTAGAGCTGGTGTTCCCATGATGAACGAATTAGTGTTTCTATGGTATAAAATTAAATGTTCCCTGTAAAAATATTGAAAACAATAAGTCCATCGATAATATCGAGAAAACACAAACACAGAGGCTTTAGCAATATTTTGGATTGAGTTACCCAAAACACAACCAGATATTTCTGGTTTCATCCAGTCATATCCAGACAAACTGTTGTGGAATTCGTATGCAATGGACCGAGAAAATCACAGGAAAAATGGTTTTGGAGAAAAGCAAAGTCTGTTCGTTAGGCAAGTGCACAAAATGTCATCTACACAAACAGAAATATCATGTTTGTTTGCCGCAGTTCCTCTAGTTTTCTCCCTAGAAAATATGAATGTGTAGAGCTGGTGTCCCTATGATGAACCAATCAGTGTTTCTACAGTACAAAATTAAATGTTCCCTAATAAAAGCATTCAAAACAATAAAGTACGTTGATTATATCCAGAAAACACAAACACAGAGGCTATAGCAATATTTCAGATTGAGTTAGCCAAAACACAAACAGATATTTCTGCTTTCATCCAGTCATATGTGGACCAAGTTTTGTGGAATTCGTATGCGATGGACCAAGAAAATCACAGTACAAATGGTTTTGGAGAAAAGCAAAGTCTTTTCGTTAGGCAAGTGCACAAAATGTCATCTACACAAACAGAAATATCATGTTTTTTTGTCGCAGTTCCTCTAGATTTCTCCCTAGAAAATACGAATGTGTAGAGCTGGTGTCTCCATGTGGAAACAATTAGTGTTTCAACGGTACAAAATTAAATGTTCCCTGATAAAAAAATTCGAAACAATAAATTCTCTGGATAATGTCAGGAATACACAAACACAAAGGCTGTAGGAATATCTGGGATTGAGTTAGCCAAAACAAAA
Organism: Lepus europaeus; assembly: GCF_033115175.1. Lineage (NCBI taxonomy): Eukaryota > Metazoa > Chordata > Mammalia > Lagomorpha > Leporidae > Lepus > Lepus europaeus. The sequence continues at coordinate 1,272,036 of NW_026909196.1, forward strand.
CTGGATATTTCCGGTTTCATCCAGTCATATCCGGACAAACTGGTGTGGAATTCGTATGTAATGGACCGAGAAAATCACAGTAAAACTGGTTTTGGAGAAAAGCAAAGTCTTTCAGTTAGGCAAATGCATAAAATGTCATCTACACAAACAGAAATATCATGTTTGTTTGCCGCAGTTCCTCTAGCTTTCTCCCTAGAAACTACGAATATATTTCAGCTTGTGTCTCCAAGTGGAACCAATTACTGTATCCAAGCAAAAATAAAATCTTTCCCAATTTAAAAAAACTTTTAAAACAATAAACTCTGTGGATAATATCAGGAATACACAAACACAGAGGCTGTAGCAATATCTGGGGTTTAGTTAGCCAAAAAAAAAAAAAAAAAAAAAAACGGATATTTCCGGTTTCATCCAGTCATATCCAGACAAACTGGTGAGGGATTCCAATGCAATGGACCGAGAAAATCACAATAAATGTTGTTTTGGAGAAAAGCAATGTCTTTTCGTTAGGCAAGTGCATAAAATGTCATCTATACAAAAAGAAATATCAGGTTTGTTTGCCACAGTTCCTCTAGCTTTCTCCTTAGAAAATACGAATGTGTATAGCTGGTGTCTCCATGTGGAAACATTACTGTATCCAAGCTCAAAATTATATGTTCCCTGATAAAAAAACATTCAAAACAATAAAGTCTGTGGATAATATCAGGAATACACAAACACAGAGGCTGTAGCAATATCTGGGATTGAGTGAGCCAAAACACAACCGTATATTTCTGTTTTCATCCAGTCATATCCGGACAAACTGGTATGGAATTCATATGCAATGGACCGAGAAAATCACAGTACAAATGGTTTTGGAGAAAAGCAAAGTCTTTTCGTTAGGCAAGTGGATAAAATGTCATCTATATAAACAGAAATATCATGTTTGTTTGATACAGTTCCTCTAGCTTTCTCCCTGGAAAATACGAATGTGTACAGCTACTGTCTCCATGTGGAAACAATTAGTGTTTCCCTTCAAAATTAAATGTTCCCTGATAAAAGACATTCAAAACAATAAAGTCTGTGGATAATATCAGGAACACTCAAACACAGAGGCTTTCACAATATTTTGGATTGTGTTAACCAAAACACAACCGGATATATCCGGTTTCATCCAGTCATAGCCAGACAAAGTGGTGTGGATTTCGTATGCAATGGACCGAGAAAATCAGAGTAAAAATGGTTGTGGAGAAAAGCAAAGTCTTTTCATTAGGCAAGTGCAAAAATGTCATCTATACAAACAGAAATATCATGTTTGTTTGCCCCAGTTCCTCTAGCTTTCTCCCTGGAAAATACGAATTTTTAGAGCTGGTGTCTCCATGTGGAACGAATTAGTGTTTCCAAGGACAAAATTAAATGTTCCCTAAAAAAAAAACATTCATAAAAATAAATTCCGTGGATAATATCAGGAATACACAAACACAGAGGCTGTAGTAAAATCTGGGATTGAGTTAGCCAAAAAAAAACCGGACATTTCCGGTTACATCCAGTCATATCCGGACAAACTGTTGTGGTATTCATATGCAATGGACCGAGAAAATCACAGTGCAAATGGTTTTGGAGAAAAGCAAAGTCTTTTCATTAGGCAAGTGCAAAGTTTCTTGGAATTCTTATGCAATGAACCAATAAAATCACAGTACAAATGGTTTTGGAGTAAAGCGAAGTCTTTTCGTTAGGCAAGTGCATAAAATGTCATCTATACAAACAGAAATATCATGTTTGTTTGCCGCAGTGCCTCTAGCTTTCTCTCTAGACAATACGAATGTGTGGAGCTGGTGTCCCCATGTGGAACCAATTAGTGTTGCTACAGTAGAAAATTAAATGTTCCCTGATGAAAAACATTCAAAACAATAATGTTCATCAATAATATCCATAAAACTCAAACACAGTAGCTGTAGCAATATCTGGGATTGAGTTAGCCAAAACACAACCGGATATTTCTGTTTTCAAACAGTCATATCCGGACAAACTGTTGTGGAATTCGTATGCAATGGACCGAGAAAATCACAGTGAAAATGGTTTTGGAGAAAAGCAAAGTCTTTCCATTATGCAAGCGTATGAAATGTCATCTATAGAAACAGAAATATCATGTTTGTTTGCCGCAGTTCCTCTAGTTTTCTGCCTAGAATATAGGAATGTGTAGAGCTGGTGTCTCCATGATGAACCAATTACTGTTTCCAAGCACAAAATTAAATGTTCCCTGAAAAAATCATTGAAAATTATAAAGTCCATGCATAATATCAGGAATACACAAACACAGAGACTGTAGCAATACTTCGGATTGAGTTAGCCAAAACTCAACCAGATATTTCTCGTTTCATCTAGTCATATCTGGACAAACTGGTGTGGAATACATATGCAATGGACCGAGAAAATTAAAGTACAAATGATTTTGGAGAAAAGCAAAGTCTTTACGTTAGGCAAGAGCATAAAATGTCATCTATACAAACAGAAATATCATGTTTATTTGCCCCGGTTCCTCTAGCTTTCTCCCTGGAAAATACGAATTTGTAGAGCTGGTGTCTCCATGTGGAACCAATGAGTGTTTCAAAGCACAAAATTAAATGTTCCCTGAAAAAAAAAAACTTTGGAAAATATAAAGTCCATGCATAATATCAGCAATACACAAACACAGAGGCTGTAGCAATATCTGGGATTGATTTCGCCAATACACAACCAGATATTTCCGGTTTCATCCAGTCATATCCGGACAAAGTGGTGTGGAATTCGTATGCAATGGACCGAGAAAATCAAAGTACAAATGGTTTTGGAGAAAAGCAAAGCCTTTTTGTTAGGCAAGTGCATAAAATGTCATCTATACAAACAGAAATATCATGTTTGTTTGCCGCATTTCCTCTAGCTTTCTCCTTAGAAAATACGAATGTGTAGAGCTGATGTGTCCATGTGGAACCAATTAGTGTTTCCAAGGACAAAACTAAATGTTCCCTGATAAAAAACATTCCAATAAATAAAGTCTGTGGATAATATCAGGAATACACAAACACAGAGGCTGTAGCAATATCTGGGATTGAGTTAGCCAGAACAAAACTGGATATTTCCAGTTTCTTCCAGGAATATCCGGAAAAAATGGTGTGGAATTCGTATGCAATGGACGGAGAAAATCACATTAAAAATGGTTCTGTTGAAAAGCAAAGTCTTTTCGTTAGGCAAGTGCATAAAATGTCATCTATAATAACAGAAATATGATGTTTGTTTGCCACATTTCCTCTAGCTTTCTCCTTAGAAAATATGAATGTGTAGAGCTTGTCCCCATGTGGAACCAATTAGTGTTTCAATGGTACAAAATTAAATGTTGCCTGATAAAAAAATTCAAAACAAAAAAGTCCCTCGATAATATCCAGAAAACACAAACACAGAGGCTTTCACAATATTTTGGACTGAGTTAACCAAAACACAACCGGATATTTCCGGTTTCATCTAGTCATATCCGGACAAACTGTTGTGGAATTCGTATGCAATGGATCGAGAAAATCACAATAAATATGGTTTTGGAGAAAAGCAAAGTCTTTTCGTTAGGCAAGTACATAAAATGTCATCTATACAAACAGAAATATCATGTTTTTTTGCCGCAGTACCTCTAGCTTTCTCCCTGGAAAATATGAATGTGTGGAGCAGGTGTCCCCATGATGAACCAATTGGTGTTTCAACGGTATAAAATTGAATGTTCTCTGAAAAAAAAACATTCAAAACACTAAAGTCCATCGATAATATCCAGAAAACACAAACACAGAGGCTGTAGCAATATCTGGGATTGAGTTAGCCAAAACAAAACGGGATATTTCCGGTTTTATCCAGTCATATCCGGACAAACTGGTGTGGAATTCGTATGCAATGGACCGAGAAAATCACAGTAGAAATGGTTTTGGAGAAAATCAAACTGTTTTCATTAGCAAGCACATAAAATGTCATCTATACAAAGAGAAATATCATGTTTGTTTACCGCAGTTCCCATAGATTTCTCCCTAGGAAATACGAATGTGTAGAGCTGGTGTCCTCATGTGGAACCAATTCAGGTTGCTACAGTACAAAATTAAATGTTCCCTGCTGAAAAAACATTCAAAACAAAAAGTCCATCGATAATATCCAGAAAACACAAACACAGTGGCTGTAGCAATACCTGGGATTGAGTTAGCCAAAACAAAACCGGATATTTCCGGTTTGATCCAGTCATATCCGGACAAACTGTTGTGGAATTCGTATGCAATGGACCGAGAAAATCACAGTACATATTGTTTTGGAGAAAGCAAAGTCTTTTCGTTAGGCAAATGCATAAAATGTCATCGATACAAACAGAAATATCATGTTTGTTTGCCGCAGTGCCTCTAGCTTTCTCCCTGGAAAATACGAATGTGTAGAGCTGGTGTCTCCATGTGGAAACAATGAGTGTTTCAAAGCACAAAATTAAATGTTACTTGAAAAAAAAAAACTTTGGAAAATATAAAGACCATGCATAATATCATGTATACACAAACACAGAGGCTGTAGTATCTGGGATTGAGTTCGCCAAAACACAACCAGATATTTCCGGTTTCATCCAGTCATATCCAGACAAAGTAGTGTGGAATTCGTATGCAATGGACCGAGAAAATCACAGTAAAAATGGTTTTGTTGAAAAGCAAAGTCTTTTCATTAGGCAAGTGCATAAAATGTCATCTATAATAATAGAAATATCATGTTTGTTTGCTGCAGTCCCTTCAGCTTTCTCCTTAGAAAATATGAATGTGTAGAGCTTGTCCCCATGTGGAACCAATTAGTGTTTCAATGGTACAAAATTAAGTGTTGCCTGATAAAAACATTCAAAACTATAAATTCCATCGATAATATTCAGGAACACAAACACTGAAGCTTTCACAATATTTCGGATTGAGATAGCCAAAACACAACAGGATATTTCTGGTTTCATCCAGTCATATCCGGACAAAGTGGTCTGTAATTCGTATGCAATGAACCGAGAAAATCACAGTATAAATGGTTCTGGAGAAAGCAAAGTATTTTCGTGAGGCAAGTGCATAAATGTCATCTAAACAAACATAAATATCATGTTTGTTTGCCACAGTTCCTCTAGCTTTCTCCCTGGAAAATACGAATGTGTAGAGCTGGTGTCTTCATGTGGAACCAATTCGTGTTTCTACGGTACACAATTAAATGTTCCCTGAAAAAATAATTCGAAAAAAAAAAGTCTGTGGATACTTTCAGGTATACACAAACACAGAGGCTATAGTAATATTTCGGATTGAGTTAGCCAAAACACAACCACATATTTCTGATTTCATTCAGTCATATCGGTACAAATTGGTGTGGAATTCATATGCAATGGACCAAGAAAATCAGAGTAAAAATGGTTTTGGAGAAAAGCAAAGTCATTACGTTAGGCAAGAGCATAAAAGGTCATCTAAACAAACAGAAATATCAGGTTTGTTAGCCGCAGTTCCTCTAGCTTTCTCCCTAGAAAATACGAATGTGTAGAGCTGGTGTCTCCATGTGAAACCAATTAGTTTTTCCAAGCACAAAATTAAGTGTAACCTGAAAAAAAACATTGAAAAATATAAAGTCCATGCATAATATCAGTAATACACAAACACAGAGTCTGTAGCAATATCTGGGATTTAGTTAGCCAAAAAGAAAATACCAGATAATTCCGGTTTCATCCAGTCATATCTGGACAAACTGGTGTGGAATTCGTATACAATAGACCGAGAAAATCACAGTAAAAATGGTTTTGGAGAAAAGCAAAGTCGTTTCGTTACGGAAGTGCATAACATGTCATCGATACAAACAGAAATATCATGTTTCTTTGCCGCAGTTCCTCTAGCTTTCTCCCTAGAAAATACGAATGTGTGGAGCTGGTGTCCCCAGGATGAACCAATTAGTGTTTCTACGGTACAAAATTAAACGTTCACTGATAAAAACATTCAAAACAATAAAGTCCATCGATAATATCCAGAAAACACAAACACAGATGCTTTCACAATATTTCGGATTGCGTTAGCCAAAACTCAACCGGATATTTCTGGTTTCTTCCAGTCATATAGGACAAACTGTTGTGGAATTCGTATGCAATGGACTGAGGAAATCACAGCAAAAATGGTTTTGAGAAAAGAAAAGTCTTTTCGTTAGGCAACTGCATAAAATGTCATCTATACAAACAGAAATATCCTGTTGGTTTGCCGCAGTTCCTCTAACTTTCTCCGTAGAAAATATGAATGTGTAGAGCTGGTGTCTCCATGTGGAAACTATCAGTGTTTCACAGCATAAAATTAAATGTTCCATGATAATAAACATTCAAAACAATAAAGTTTGTGGATAATATCAGGAACACACAAACACAGAGTCGGTAACAATATCTGGGATTGAGTTAACCAAAACAAAACCGGATATTTCCAGTTTCATCCAGCCATATCCATAAAAACTCCTGTGGAATTCGTATGCAATGGACCGAGAAAATCAGAGTAGAAATGGTTTTGGAGAAAACCAAAGTCTTTTCGTGAGGCAAGTGCACAAAATGTCATCTATACAAACAGAAATATCATGTTTGTTTGCCGCAGTCCCTCTAGCTTTCTCCCTAGTAAATACGAATGTGTAGTCTCCATGTGAAACCAATTACTGCACCCAAGCTCAAAATAAAATGATCAAAGAACAAAAACATTCAAAACAGTAGAGTCTGTGGACAATATAAAGAAAACACAAACATAGAGCCTGTAGCAATATCTGGGATTGAGTTAGCCAAAACAAAAGCAGATATTTCTGGTTTCATCAAGTCATATACGGAAAAAGTTGCATGGAATTCGTATGCAATGGACCAAGAGAATCACAGTAAAAATGGTTTTGGAGAAAAGCAAAGTCTTTTTGTTAGGCAAGTGCATAAAATGTCATCTATACAAACAGAAATATCCTGTTTGTTTGCCGCAGTTCCTCTAGCTTTCTCCCTAGTAAATACGAATGTGTAGAGCTGATGCCTCCATGTGAAACCGATTACTGCACCCAAGCTCAAAATAAAATGTTCCAAGAAAAAAAAACATTCAAAACAGTAGAGTCTGTGGACAATATAAAGAAAAAACAAACATAGAGCCTGTAGCAATATCTGGGATTGAGTTAGCCAAAACAAAAGCAGATATTTCTGGTTTCATCAAGTCATATGGGGACAAAGTGGCGTGGAATTCGTATGCAATGGACCAAGAGAATCACAGTAAAAATGGTTTTGGAGCAAAGCAAAGTCTTTTCGTTAGGTAAGTGCATAAAATGTCATTTATAGAATAAGAAATATGATTTTTGTTTGCCGCAGTTCCTCTAGCTTTCTCCCTAGAAAATACGAATGTGTAGAGCGGGTGTTCCCATTATGAAAAAGTTAGTGTTTAAACCGTAGAAAATTAAATGTTCCCTGATAAAAACATTCAATACAATTAGTCCATCGATAATATCCAGAAAACACAAACAAAGGGTCTGTAGCAATAATTCGGATTGAGTTAGCAAAAACTAAACCATATATTTCTGGTTTCAACCAGTCACATCCGGACAAAGTGGTGTGGAATTGATATGCAATGGACCGAGAAAATCACAGTACAAATGGTTTTGGAGAAAAGCAAAGATTTACATTAGGCAAATGCATAAAATGTCATCTATACAAACAGAAATATCATGTTTGTTTGCTGCAGTTCCTCTAGCTTTCTCCCAAGTAAATACGAATGTGTAGAGCTGGTGTCTCCATGTGGAAACAATTAGTGTTTCCAAGCACAAAATTAAATGATCCCTGAAAAAAAAACATTCAAAACAATAAAGCCATGCATAATATCAGGAATACACAAACACAGAGGCTGTGGCAATATATGGGATTGAGTTAGCGAAAAGAAACCTGGATATTTCCCGTTTCATCCAGTCATATCCGGACAAAGTGGTGTGGAATACGTATGCAATGGACCGAGAAGATCACAGTGAATATGGTCTTGGAGAAAAGCAAAGTCTTTTCGTTAGGCAAGTGCACAAAATGTCATCTATACAAACAGAAATATCATGTTTGTTTGCCGCAGATCCTCTAGTTTTCTCCCTAGAAAATACGAATGTGTAGAGCTGGTGTCCACATGAAGAACAAATTAGTGTTTCAACGGTACAAAATTAAATGTTCTCTGATAAAAACATTCAAACCAATAAAATCTGGGGATAATATCAGGAATACAGAAACACAGAGGATTTCAAAATATTTCGGATTGATTTAGCCATAACACAACCAGATAATTTTGGTTTCATCCAGTCATATCCGGACAAACTGGTGTTTAATTCGTAGTCAATGGACCGAGAAAAATCACAGTTTAAAAATGGTTTTGGAGAAAGCAAAGTCTTTTCGTGAGGCAAGTGCATAAAATGTCATCTATACAAACAGAAATATCATGTTTGTTTGTCGCAGTTCCTCTAGGTTTCTCTCTAGAAAATACGAATGTGTAGAACTGGTGTCTCCAAGCGGAAACAATTAGTGTTTCATAGCACAAAATTAAATGTTCCCTGATAAAAAACATTCAAAACAATGAAGTCTGTGGATAATATCAGTAATGCAGAACCACAGAGTTTGTAGCAATATCTGGGATTGAGTTAGCCAAAACACAACCAGATATTTCTGGTTTCATCCAGTGATATCCGGTCAAACTGGTATGGAATTCGTATGCAATGGACTTAGAAAATCATAGCAAAAATGGTTCTGGAAAAAAGCAAAGTCTTTTCGAGAGGCAAGTGCATAAAATTTCATCTATACAAACAGAAATATCACGTTTGTTTGCCGCAGTTCCTCTAGCTTTCTCCCTAGAAAATATGAATATGTTCAACTGGTGTCTCCATGTGGAAGCAATTACTGTATCCAAGCTCAAAATTAAATGTTCCCTGATAAAAACACATTCCCCAAAAAAAGTCCATTGATAATATCCAGAAAACACAAACACAGAGGCTTTCACAATATTTCGGATTGAGTTAGCCAAAACACAAACAGATATTTCTGGTTTCCTCTAGTCATATCCGGACAAACAGGTGTGGAACTCATATGAATTGTATTGAGAAAATCACAGTAAAAATGGTTTTGGAGAAAAGCAAAGTCGTTTCGTTAGGCAAGTGCAAAAAATTTCATCTAGACAAACAGAAATATCATGTTTGTTTGCCGCAGTTCCTCTAGCTGTCTCCCTAGAAAATACGAATGTATAGAGCTGGTGTCTCCATGTGGAAACAATTAGTTTTTCAACGTACAAAATTAAATGTTCCCTGATAAAAACATTCAATACAATTAGTCCATCGATAATATCCAGAAAACACAAACAAATGATCTGTATCAATATCTCAGATTGAGTTAGCCAAAACTAAACCAGATATTTCTGGTTTCAACCAGTCATATCTGGACAAAGTGGTGTAGAATTGGTATGCAATGGACCCAGAAAATCACAGTACAAATGGTTTTGGAGAAAAGCAAAGTCTTTTTGTTAGGCAAGTGCCTAACAAACAGAAACATTATGTTTGTTTGCCGCAGTTCATCTAGCTTTCTCCCTAGAAAATACGAATATGTAGAGCTGGTGTCTCCATGTGGAACAAATTAGTGTTTCACAGCAGAAAATTAAGTGTTTCCTGAAAAAAAAAATTCAAAAAAATAAAGTCCGTGGATAATATCAGGAATACACAAACACAGATTCTGTAGCAATATTTTGGAATGACTTAGCCAAAACACATCCAGATATTTCTGGTTACATGCAGTCATATCTGGACACAGTGGTGTGGAATTCATATGCAGTGGACCGAGAAAATCACAGTGAAAATGGTTTAGGAGAAAAGCAAAGTCTTTACCTTAGGAAAGTGCATAAAATGTCATCAATACAAACAGAAATATCATGTTTGTTTCCCGAGTTCCTCTATCTTTCTCCCTAGAAAATAGGAATGCGTAGAGCTGGTGTCTCCATGTGGAACCAAGTACTGTTTCCAAGATCAAAATTAAATATTTCGGATTGAGTTAGCCAAAACACAACCAGATATTTCTGGTTTCATCCAGTCATATCCGGACAAACTTGTTTGGAATTCGTATGCAATGGACCGAGAAAATCACAGTAAAAATGGTTTTGGAGAAAAGCAAAGGCTTTTCGTTAGGCAAGTGCATAAAATGTCATCTATACAAACAGAAATATCATGTTTGTTTGCCGCAGTTCCTCTAGCTTTCTCCGTAGAAAATACGAATGCGTAGAGCTGGTGTCTCCATGTGAAAACAATTAGTGTTTCAACGGTACAAAATTAAAAGTTCCCTGATAAAAAAACATTCAAAACAACAAATTCCCTTCATAATATCAGGAATACACAAACACAGAGGCTGTAGCCTTATCTGGGATTGAGGTAGCCAAAACACAGCCATCCCACTCCTTGGAATTTACCCAAAGGAAATTAATTTGGCTAATAAAAAAGCCATCTGCACATTAATGTTTATTGCAGCCCAATTCACAATAGCTAAGACCTGGATCCAACCCAAATGCCCATCAACAGTATACTGGATAAAGAAATTATGGGACATGTACTCCATAGAATACTATACAGCAGTAAGGAACAATGAAACCCAGACATTTGCAACAAGATGGAGGGATCTGGAAAGCATCATGCTGAGTGAATTAAGCCAGTCCCAAAGAGACAAATATCATTTGTTTTCCCTGATCGGCGACAATTGAGCACCAAAGGGGAAACCTGTTGAAGTGAAATGGACACTATAAGAAACAATGACCTGATCAGCTTTTGTCCTGACTCTAGATGTACAATGTAATACTTTATCCGTTTTAGTATTTGTTGTTGTTGTTGTTGTTCTAGTACTAGTGGTTGAACTCTGTAATTAACTCACAATTATTCTTAGGTGTTTAAATTTTAACTGAAAAGTGATCCCTGTTAAATTTCAGAGTGGGAAAAGAGAGGGAGGAGATGCACAGTTTGGGACATGCACAATCAGTCTTGCCCCAAATGATGGAGATAGTAATGTGCCAGGGGATTCCAATACAATCCCATCAAGGAGGCATGTACCAATGCCATCTCACTAGTCCAAGTGATCAATTTCAGTTCACATTGGATGGCTTGGATAGGTCTAAGAAACAAAGGGATCACACAAACAAGACTACTGTCTGCTAATACTATCTGATAGAATCAGGGAGAGAAGGATCCAGCATGGGAAGTGGGATACACAGCAGACTCATAGAATGGCAGATGTCCTAGACGACACTCTGGCCTCAGAATCAGCCCTTTAAGGCTTTCGGATCTGGCTGAAGAGCCCATGAGAGCATTGTAGGCATGGAAAGCCAAGATACCATGGGAAAGAAAAAAAGAAGAAGACCTAAATGAAACATCTCTGTGAGTGAGATCCTGGTGGAAAGAACGGGGACATCAAAGAAGGAGGTACCTTTCTCTGAAGGGAGGAGAGAACTTCCACTTTGACTGTGACCCTATCGGAATAAGATCAAAGTCAGCGAACCCTAAAGGCTTCCATAGCCCTGGCAACTCATGACTAGAGCCTAGGGAGATTACTGACGCCATGAACAAGAGTGTCAAATTGTTAAGTCAGCAACAGGAGTCACTGTGTACTTACATCCCATGTGGGATCTGTCGTTAATGTGTTGTCTAATGTGCAGTGATGCTATAACTAGAACTGAAAAAATATTTTTACACTTTGTGTTTCTGCGTGGGTAAAAACTGATGAGATCTTTACTAATTATATACTGAATCGATCTCCTGTATATAAAGATAATTGGAAATGAAAAAAAAAAAAACCTGGTGTTAAATTGGAAATGGCATAGAAAATTAATTATTTTTTTAAAAAAAATAATATGTAGGATCTCTGCCTTTAATGTGCTGTACACTCTTATTTAATACTATAACTAGTACTCCAACAGTATTTTTTTTCACTTTGTGTTGCTATATGGGGGCAAACTGTTGAAATCATTACCTAATTTATACTAAACTGATCTTTTGTATATAAAGAGAATTGAAAATGAATCATGATGTGATTGGAAGGGGAAAGGGAGCGGGAAAGGGGAGGGTTGTGGGTGGGAGGGAAGTTTTGGGAGGGGGAAGCCATTGTAACACATGAGCTGTACTTTGGAAATTTATATTCATTAAATAAAAGTTTAAAAAAATATCATGTTTGTTTGTCGCAGTTCCTCTAGCTTTTTCCCTAGAAAATACGAATGTGTAGAGCTGATGTCCCCATGATGAACCAATTAGTGTTTCAAAGGTACAAAATTAAATGTTCCCTGAAAAAACATTCAAAACAATAAAGTCCATGGATAATATCCAGAAAAGACCAACAGAGAAACTCACAATATTTCGCATTGAGTTAGCCAAAACACAACCGGATATTTCTAGTTTCTTCCAGTCACATCCGGACAAAATGGTGTGGAATTCGTATGCTATGGGCTGAAAAAATCAGAGTAAAAAGGGTTTTGTAGAAAATCAAAGTCTTTACGTTATGCACGTGCATAAAATATCATCGATACAAACAGAAATATCATGTTTTTTTTTGCGGCAGTTCCTCTAGCTTTCTCCCTATAAAATACGAATATATAGAACTGGTGTCTCCATGTGGAACCAATTAGTGTTTCCAAGCACAAATTAATTATTCCCCGATATAGAACATTCAAAACAATAAAGTCCATGGAAAATATCTGGAAAACACAAACACAGAGGCTGTAGAAATATCTGGGATTGAGTTCGCCAAAACCAAACCGGATATTTCTGGATTCATCCAGTCATATCCGGACAAACTTGTGTGGAATTCATATGCAATGGACCGAGATATTCACAGTAAAAATAGTTTTGGATAAAAGCAAAGTCTTTTCGTTAGGCAAGTACATAAAATGTCATCTATACAAACAGAAATATCATGTTTGTTTGACGCAGTTCTTCTAGCTCTCTCCCTAGAAAATACGAATGTGTAGAGCTAGTGTCTCCATGTGGAACCAATTAGTGTTTCCAAGATCAAAATTAAATGTTCCCTGATAAAAACATTCAAAACAATAAAGTCTGTGGATAATATCAGGAATACACAAACACAGAGGCTGTAGCAATATCTGGGATTGAGTTAGCCTAAACACAACTGGATATTTCTGGTTTCATCCAGTCATATCTGGACAAAGTGGTGTGGACTTCGTATGCTATGGTCTGAAAAAATCAGAGTAAAAATGGTTTTGGAGAAAAAGGATAGTGTTTACGATAGGCAAGTGCATAAAATATCATTGATATAAACAGAAACATCATGTTTGTTTGCCGCAGTTCCTCTAGCTTTCTCCCTAGATCATACGAATATATAGAGCTGGTGTTTCCATGTGGAACCAATTGATGTATCCAAGCTCAAAGTAAAATGTTCCCCGATAAAAAAAACATTCAAAACATTAAAAGTGTGGATAATATCTAGAAAAATCAAACACAGATGCTCTAGCAATATCTGGGATTCAGTTAAGCAAAACAAAACAGGGTATTTTTGTTTTCTTCCAGTCATATCCGGACAAACTGGTGTGGAATTCGTATGCAATGGACCGAGAAAATTACAGTACAAATGGTTTTGGAGAAAAGCAAAGTCTTTTCGTTAGGCAAGTGCATAAAATGTCATCTAGAAAAACAGAAATATCATGTTTGTTTGTTGCAGTTCCTCCAGCTTTCTCCCTATAAAATACAAATGTGTAGAGCTGGTGTCTCCATGTGGAACCAATTAGTGATTCCAAGCACAAAATTAAGTGTTCCCTGATAAAAACATTCAAAACAATATAGTCCATCGATAAAATCGAGAAAACACCAACACAGAGGCTGTAGCAATATTTCAGATTGAGTTAGCCAAAACACAAGCAGATATTTCTGTTTTCAACCAGTCGTATCTGGACAAACAGTTGTGGAATTCGTATGCAATGTACCGAGAAAATCACAGTAAAAATGGTTATGGAGAAAAGCAAAGTCTTTTCGTTAGGGAAGTGCATGAAATGTCATCGATACAAACAGAAATATCATGTTTGTTTGCCACAGTTCCTCTAGTTTTCTCCCTAGAAAATATGAATATGTAGAGCTAGTGTCTCCATGTGGAACGACTTATTGTATCCAAGCTCAAAATAAAATGTTCCCCGATAAAAAACATTCAAAACAATAAAGTCTGTGGATAATATCTAGAAAAATCAGACACAGAGGCTGTAGCAATATCTGGAATTGAGTTAAGCAAAACAAAACCTGATATTTCCGGCTTCATCCAGTCATATCCGGACAAACTGGTGTGGAATTCGTATGCAATGGACCGAGAAAATCACAGGAAAAATGGTTTTGGAGAAAAGCAAAGTCTTTTCGTTAGGCAAGTGCATAAAATGTCGTCTATACAAACAGAAATATCATGTTTGTTTGTCGCAGTTCCTCCAGATTTCTCCCTAGAAAATATGAATGTGTAGAGCTGGTGTCTCCATGTGGAACCAATTAGTGATTCCAAGCACAAAATTAATTGTTCCCTGATAAAAACATTCAAAACAATATAGTCCATCAATAATATCGAGAAAAAAAAAACACAGAGGCTTTCACAATATTTCAGATTGAGTTAGCCAAACACAACTGGATATTTCTGTTTTCATCCAGTCATATCCGGACAAAGTGGTTTGGAATTCGTATGCTATGGGCTGAGCAAATAAGAGTAAAAATTGTTTTGTAGAAATCAAAGTCTTTACGTTATGGAAGTGCATAAAATATCATCGATACAAACAGAAATATCATTTTTGTTTGCTTCAGTTCCTCTAGCTTTCTCCGTAGAAAATACGAATGTGTAGGGCTAGTGTCTCCATGTGGAATGACTTCCTGTATCCAAGCTCAAAATAAAATGTTCCCCGATAAAAAACATTCAAAACAATAAAGTCTGTGGATAATATCTAGAAAAATCAAACACAGAGGCTGTAGCAATATCTGTGATTGAGTTAAGCAAAACAAAACCAGATATTTCCGGTTTCATCCAGTCATATCCGGACAAACTGGTGTGGAATTCGTATGCAATGGACTGAGAAAATCACAGTAAAAATGGTTTTGGAGAAAAGCAGTCTTTTCGTTGGGAAGTGCATAAAATGTCATCTATACAAACAGAAATA
Source organism: Lepus europaeus (assembly GCF_033115175.1). Lineage (NCBI taxonomy): Eukaryota > Metazoa > Chordata > Mammalia > Lagomorpha > Leporidae > Lepus > Lepus europaeus. The sequence goes on from NW_026909196.1 coordinate 1,287,185, forward strand.
TCATGTTTGTCGCAGTTCCTCCAGCTTTCTCCCTATAAAATACGAATGTGTAGAGTTGGTGTCTCCATGTGGAACCAATTATTGTTTCTTCAGTACAAAATTAAATGTTCACTGATAAAAACATTCAAAACAATAAAGTCCATCGATAATATCCAGAAAACACAAACACAGAGGCTATCACAATATTTCGGATTGAGTTTGCCAAAATATAACTGGATATTTCTGTTTTCATCCAGTCATATCCGGAAAAAGTCGTTTGGAATTCGTATGCAATGGACTGAGAAAATCACAGTAAAAATGGTTTTGGAGAAAAGCAAAGTCTTTTCGTTAGGCAAGTGCATAAAATGCCATCTATACAAACAGAAATATCATGTCATTTTGTCGCAGTTACTCTAGATTTCCCCCTAGAAAATACCAATGTGTAGAGCTGGTTTTCCCATGATGAACCAATTAGTGTTTCAACGGTACAAAATGAAATGTTCCCTGATAAAAACATTCAAAACAATAAAGTCAATCGATAATGTCCAGAAAACACATACACAGAGGCTTACACAATATTTCGGATTGAGTTAGCCGAAGCACAACCGGATATTTCCGGTTTCATTCAGTCATATCCGGAAAAAGTTGTTTGGAATTTGTATGCAATGGACCGAGAAAATCACAGTAAAAATGGTTTTGGTGAAATGCAAAGTCTTTTCGTTAGGCAAGTGCATAAAATGTCATCTATACAAACAGAAATATCATGTTTGTTTGCTGCAGTTCCTCTAGCTGTCTCCCTAGAAAATACGAATATTTTCAGCTGGGGTCTCCATGTGGAACCAATTGCTGTATCCAAGCTCAAAATAAAATGTTCCCCGATAAAAAAACATTCTAAAGAATAAAGTCCGGATAGGAAATTAGGAGAGCGGCAAGATGGCGGAATAGGCAGGGAGCACACTATTAGTCCAGGGGAGAGACTGTTTAATATAAGTGGAGATACTGCAGGGTAAGGAAGATTAGGGGATGAAACAGCAGAGTAAACACTTCCGGAACTAGTGATTCACAGTGTACCTGCGTGGAGAGCGTGTTAGCCCAAGTTCAGGACACCAGCGGCAGACTCAACACACCAGCGCTGGAACGTGAGGTGAGCCGAATCTCAACAGCCCAAGACACCAGCGGGCAAGTGGAAAGAGCAGGCTAGAGGGAACGAGGCTTGAAACTCCGTGGGGAAAAATTCACCAGGCCAACTAGAAGAGAGAGAGGAAAAAAAATTTAAAAAATGACCGATACGGACACAAGTTTCTCTCTCTCCGCTCACCTCTCAAAGGTGAGCAAGACAGAGCAGGCGCCATTTTGGACATACATCATAAGCAGGGTGACCTCAGGTCTGCACCGGCCCTAAGCCTAGCAGAAACACCTGACTCTGGGGGGAGGGGTGAAATAACAGGAGGTTAGGATCTAACTTGGCAACCCAGTGGGAGATTGCAGGAGAATTGGAGCCCACACTGAGGGCAGCACAGATTTCCTGTGTGGTCCTTGGGAAAGAGCTTCCAATCTCTAGCTCCTGTGGGTATATCATTTGCCTGCTAACTACCTCCAATTGCCTTCAGCTGTGCAGAATTACTTCCCTTTTGAATCAAAAAAAGAAAGAGACATTTACCACACCTAACCTGGGAGTGTCATCTTTGACACACCCTCAAACCTGAGGAACCAAACACAGCTCTCAGTCCACACTCATCTCAAGCCTCTAAGGCTCCACTGAGTCTAAGACTCCACTTAATATAGAGCCATAGTGTAACAAGAAAAAACACCACAGTGAAGAAACCAAATATCTCCAACATGCCAAACAACAAACACAAAAACCAAGCTAACGAGAACAAGGAAGACACTATGGCGCCCCCAAATGAAAAAGACACCCCAATTCAAGATTATGAAGACGATGAGATTGAAGAAATGCAAGAAGCGGATCTCAAAAAATTGATAAGAACATTAAGAAGTTCTCAAAAACAAATTCTTCAACTACAGAAATCCTTAATGGACAAGATAGAAAATCTCTCTCGTGAAAATGAAATATTAAGGAGGAATCAAAATGAAATGAAACAACTAGTGGAACAAGAAACTGTGATAGTGATGAGAAATCATAATGAAATGAAGAATTCAATAGATCAAATGACAAACACATTAGAGAGCCTTAAAAACAGAATGGGCGAAGCAGAAGAGAGAATATCAGACTTAGAAGACGGAGAACAGGAAAGGAAACAGGCAAACCAAAGAAAAGAAGAAGAAATCGGAAATCTAAAAAATATTGTCAGGAATCTACAGGATACTATTAAAAAACCCAACATTCGGGTTCTAGGAGTTCCTGAAGGCATGGAGAGGGAGAAAGGATTAGAAGGCATTTTCAGTGAGATACTAGCAGAAAATTTCCCAGGTTTGGAGGACAGAGGCATCTTAGTACAGGAAGCTTATAGAACCCCTAATAAACATGACCAAAAGAGATCCTCACCACAACATGTTGTAATCAAACTCACCACAGTGAAACATAAAGAGAAGATCCTAAAATGTGCAAGAGAGAAACGTCAGATTACTCTTAGAGGATCTCCAATTAGACTCACAGCAGACTTCTCATCAGAAACCCTACAAGCTAGAAGGGAATGGCGAGACATAGCCCAAGTAGTAAGAGAGAAAAACTGCCAGCCCAGAATACTATATCCTGCAAAGGTCTCATTTGTGAATGAAGGTGAAATTAAGACTTTTCATAGCAAACAGAAACTGAAAGAATTTGTTGCCACTCATCCTGCCCTGCAAAAGATGCTTAAAGTTGTGTTACACACAGAAACACAGAAACACGGTCACCAATAAGAAAGAAGGTAAAGGAAGGAAACCTCACAGCAAAAGATCACAGGAAGCTCAATTTCTCTTTGACATAGAATTAAACTCTGATGCTCTGTTAAAGCAATGTGTTAAAGTAATCTATTATGTGCTCTTGATGTCTGTTAAATTCTAATTGTTCAAAAACAGCTGAATTTTTATTAAGAGCTATGGGTTATTTAAATAGGTGCTTATTTTCAAAGATTTGAATAGTCACCTTGTAACAATGACCAAATTTGGTCTATGTTATGTCATGATTTTAAGGAATCTTATTTCAACCAGATATTTTGGATTTTGAGCCTTATTGGCATTCATGACAGGCATTCAAAAAATCAAAGTTTCAAACAATCTGGTCTCTAAAATTTCCAGTAAATCCTGGACTTTGGCTTTTCCATTTTGGGCCCAACTGAAAAAATCGAAGGACCTATGTCTCTCATCTTATAGAGACACCAACTAAGCAGGCTATTTGGATTATATTAGAAGGACTGTCAGGATGTGATGTGGTACCAGACTTTAAGTTTCTATAATGGAAAATGCTATTAATACAAATGTTTGAGAATTAAAAAGTCTAATGATCTTGTGTTACTAGACATGATAGTTATCTTAATGAGAAAGCCCCAGAGGCCTAAAGGGTTACATTCTTGTAAAATCCTACAGGTGCTTTCAAAAATACTGTGAAGTAAGCAAGTGCCTCTTGTTGGTTGATGAGTTTATAATTTTAAACATGGCGACTTAAAGTCTTTTGTCATCCATAGTTATATATGATGTGCTGCTCATAAAACTAAAGCGTTGTTGGTTCTGTGTTTAGCTGTCCTCCTATAGGTTCCTAGGGACTTTTTCCAGCCACTTTTATTGTATTCAGTACTTTGGGATGGCTCTGTAAACAGATGAAGCCAATAATGTATTAACAGTACCAACTGAGAGAAAGTATGGTTAACTGCGGTTACTAAAAACAAAAAGCAATTCAAATCCATTGGCAATCTACAAAAAGAGTTAAAGATTTTAAAAGCTATTATTAAAATTTCTATATTGGTCTATTATGCTATGTTATGTGTGTGTACATATTGTATGTCCACATGGGGAAATTTTATTAAGAGTTTTATTTTAAATGGCTTATAGATAAGATTGTCCATAAATTTAAGCTGCTAAAATCAATCAAAGATACATTTTAATTGGTGTGACCTGAATCTCTGTATCATATGTTTTAGACTTCTTGGTAGAAAGAAACGAAAAACATTTTAGATGGTTGTGCTTAATTTACTGGCTAAACAAACTACACCATGTTAGATATTTAAGAGTTGTTTTCAAATACATGATTCTTAAAATTTATAGAAGGCATTGGACCTTCTGGTAAATGTTTTCTTAAGTTGTTATCTAATGGTTGAAACAGTTTGCTAAGTATTCATGTAATATTGCTATTGTCAGTAAGTGATCTAGGACTTGCTCCCTCATTTCTCTATTCTAAGCCCAACTTGTTCTTTCATTGCTCTATTCTCTTCAAGGTAGGAAACTAATTCTATTATAAAGGAATCTGTAGGACGCACAATTTAATCTTTAGACCTTATAAAAGAGATGGCTAACATTTTTCTGTAATAGCATAGCCAAAATAAGAACTTAAATAATAATCTCATAGTAGATTCACTTTGCCATCAGCGAAGTATACAGTAAGTAGAAAAAAACCTCCCTTTCAGACCAAAGGGAAAGAAAGTTTAAAGTGAGAATATAATTTTCCTCATGGGCATTGTCTACCTTAGAAAAACTACTGCAGAACATGCCTGTGACTATAGACTTGTAGTTCAGGCCGCAGAAGATTAGAGATGGGACTTGGGCACTCCCTTGACTTGCATCCTCTGGTCTGCTTTAACACAAACCAGGAGGAAAAGAAAGCTGGGCATCAGTAGCAATGGGTGGCAGGCCTATTAATGGCTGATCTGTACAGTGATCTGCCCTCAAGGAGACCCAACAGGCCAGTCCACTGCAGTGGCTTTCAATGTGGTAAGCCTGGGCTTCAGCAGAAGTCAGCTTGTGAAGAGCCCTGGCAGCTCTGCCAAGAGTTGGATCACTGGAAATGGACCTGCCCTGGAGTCGAAGGATGCCCAGGTCAGAGCCACAGATCTTATTGGCTCTAAGCTGAAAAGCCCTTCACTCAGCCCAACTTCCAAAGTGACCACTGCAGCTGAGGGTTTGGTCAAGTAGGGTCAGCAACATTGCAGGCAGAACTGTAAATTTCTTGTTAGAGATGCCCCCTGCATTTACCTGGCCAGTGCTCCTCCCAGGCCAGCCAAGTAATGAAAGTCAACAGAGTGCCTTCCCCTAGGAGGTTCACACCTCCCTTAGGATATACCCCATGTGAAGAGATAGATAGGTCTGGGCCTCTGAATTTACAAGGCCTAAAGCCCACCAGATAATTATCAAGCCCCTTCTATCAGGTTCTATTTGCCTCTCAATCAGAAAAATTACTTGTAGCTTAGACAGCACCTTTCTTAGCTCCTCTAATAATGACTCTGTCCTTTGTTCTAGGCCCTGTCTAGTGCACTTGGGCCTCATTCCTTTGCAATCATAACCTCTACTCTACCACCAATGGCTCTACTCCCAACCTGTGTGTACTGATGGTCCTCTTCCCCACTTAATGCTGTACAATTGTTCAAACCTGGTAAGTGCCACTCTATGGATCATTGGTTACTATCCTCACTCTGTCTTTTATGACCTTGTCTAAATATGATCAGAGTCGGTAAACTTGGAAGGTTTCCAATGGCTTGACAACACATGATGAAAGCCTAGGATGGTTACTGGTGCCATAAAATAGAGTGTCGATTTGTAGGGTCAACAACAGGAGCCACTGTGCACTTGCTCCTCATGTGGGATCTCTGTCCTTAATGTGCTGTACATTGTGATTTTATGCTATAACTAGTACTCAAACAGCATGTTTCACTTTGTGTTTCTATGTGGGTGCAAAGTGTTGAAATCTTTACTTCATATATACTAAATTGATCCTATGTATATAAAGAGAATTGTAAATGAATCTTGATGCAAATGAAAGGGGAGAGAGAGCGGTAGAGGGGAGGGTTGCGGGTGGGAAGGGAGTTATGGGAGGGGGAAGCCGTTGTAATCGATAAGCTGTACACTGGAAATTTATATTCATTAAATAAAAGCTTATCCAGAAAACACAAACACAGAGGCTTTCACAATATTTCAGATTGAGTTAGCCAAAACACAGCCATATATTTCTGGTTTCATCCAGTCATATGCGGACAAAGTGGTGTGGAATTCGTATGCAATGAACCAAAAAAATCAAAGTACAAATGGTTTTGGAGAAGAGCAAAGAATTTTCGTTAGGCAAGTGCATAAAATGTCATCTATACAAACAAATATCATGTTTGTTTGCCGCAGTTCCTCTAGCTTTCTACCTAGAAAATATGAATGTGTAGAGTGGTGTCTTCATGTGGAACCAATTAGTGATTCCAAGCACAAAAATAAATATTCCCTGATAAAAAACATTCAAAACAATAAAGTCCGTGGATAATATCAGGAATAAACAAACATGAGGCTCTAACAATCTGGGATAGAGATAGCAAAAACAAAATCGGATATTTCCGGTTTCATCTAGTCATATCTGGACCAACTGCTGTGGAATTCGTAAGCAATGGACCGAGAATATCAAATTAAAAATGGTTTTGGAGAAAAGCAAAGTCTTTTCCTTAGGCAAGTGCATAAAACGTCATCTATACAAACAGAAATATCATGTTTGTTTGCTGCAGTACCTCTAGCTTTCTCCCTAGAAAATACGAATATGTTCAATTGGTGTCTCCATGTGGAACCAATTACTGTATCCAAGCTCAAAACTAAATGTTCCCCAATAAAAAAAAAAACAGTCCAGAAAAAAAAGTCCGTTGATAATATCTACAAAACTCAAACACAGGGGTTGTAGCAATATTGGGATTGAGTTAGCCAAAACACAACTGGATATTTATGGTTTCATCCAGTCATATACGGATAAACTGGTGTGGAATTCGGATGCACTGGACCGAGAAAATCACAGTAAAAATGGATTTGGAGAAAAGAAAAGTCTTTACGATAGGCAAGTGCACAAAATGTCATCTAGCCTAACAGAAATATCATGTTTGTTTGCTGCAGTTCCTCTAGCTTTCTCCCTAGAAAATACGAATGTGTAGAGCTGGTGTCCCAATGATGAACCAATTACTGTATCCAAGCTGAAAATAAAATGTTCCCCGATAAAAAATATTCAAAACAATAAAGTGCATTTATAATACCCAGAAAACACAAATACAGAGGTTGTAGCAATATCTGGGATTGAGTTAGCCAAAACAAAACCAGATATTTCCGTTTTCATCCAGTCATATCCGGACAAACTGGTGTGGAATTCGTATGCAATGGATCGAGAAAATCACAGTAAAAATGGTTTTGGAGAAAAGCAAAGTCTTTTCGTTAGGCAAGTGCGTAAAACGTCATCTATACAAACAGAAATATCATGTTTGTTTGCCGCAGATCCTCCAGCTTTCTCCCTAGAAAATACGAATATATTTGAGCTGGTGTCTCCATGTGGAACCAATTAATGTATCCAAGCTCAAAATAAAATATTCCCTGATATGAAAAACATTCAAAACAATAAAGTCCGTGGATAATATCCAGAAAACACAAACACAGAGGCTGTAGCAATATCTGGGAATGAGTTAGCCAAAAAGAAAACCGGATATTTCCGATTTCAATCAGTCATATCCGGTAAACTGGTGTGGAATTCATATGCAATGCACCGAGAAAATCACAGTAAAATGGGTTTTGGATGAAAGCAAAGTCTTTTCGTTAGGCGAGTGCATAAAATGTCATCTACACAAACAGAAATATCCTGTTTGTTTGCCGCAGTTCCTCTAGCTTTCTCCCTAGAAAATACAAATATGTAGAGGTGGTGTCTCCATGTGGAACCAATTACTGGATCCAAGCTGAAAATAAAATGTTCCCCGATAAAAAATTTTAAAAACAATAAAGCCCATGGATAATATCCAGAAAACACAAACACAGATTCTTTCACAATATTTGGGATTGAGTTAGCCAAAACACAACCTGATATTTCTGTTTACAACCAGTCACATCCGGACAATGTGTTGTGGAATTCGTATGCAATGGACCAAGAAAATCACAGTAAAAATGGTTTTGGAGAGAAGCAAAGTCTTTTCGTTAGGCAAGTGCATAAAATGTCATCTATACAAAGAGAAATATCATGTTTGTTTGCCACAGTTCCTCTAGCTTTCTTTCTAGAAAATACGAATGTTTAGTGCTGGTGTCTCCATTTTGAATCAATTAATGTTTCCAAGTACAAAATTAAATGTTACCCAATAAAAAATATTCAAAATAATAAAGCCCCTGGATAATATCAGGAATACACATACACAGAGGTTTTAGCAATATCTCGGATTGATTTAGCCAAAACAAAACGGGATATTTACGGTTTCATCCAGTCATATCCTGACAAACTGGTGTGGAATTCGTATGCAATGGATCAAGAAAATCACAGTAAAAATGGTTTTGGAGGAAAGCAAAGTCTTTTCTTAGGCAAGTGCATGAAATGCCATCTATAAAAACTGAAATATCATGTTTCTTTGCCGCAGTTCCTTTAGCTTTCTCTTTAGAAAATACGAATGTGTAGAGCTGGTGTCTCGATGTGGAACCAATTAGTGTTTCCAAAACAAAATTAAATGTTCCCTGAAAAAAACATTCATAAAAAATAAAGCCCGTGGATAATATCAGTAATACACAAACACAGAGGCTTTCACAATATTTCGGATTGAGTTAAGCAAAACACAACCCTATATTTCTGGTTTCATCCAGTCATATCCGGACAAAGTGGTGTGGAATTCATATGCAATGGACCGAGAAAATCTCAGTAAAAATGGTTTTGGAGAAAAGCAAAGTCTTTTCGTTAGGCAAGTGCATAAAATGTCATCTATACCAAAAGAAATATCAGGTTTGTTTGCCGCAGTTCCTCTAGCTTTCTCCTTAGAAAATACAAATGTGTAGAGCTGGTGTCTCCATGTGGAAACATTACTGTATCCAAGCTCAAAATTATATGTTCCCTGATAAAAAAACATTCAAAACAATAAAGTCTGTGGATAATATCAGGAATACACAAACACAGAGGCTGTAGCAATATCTGGGATTGAGTGAGCCAAAACACAACCGTATATTTCTGTTTTCATCCAGTCATATCCGGACAAACTGATATGGAATTCGTATGCAATGGACTGAGAAAATCACAGTACAAATGGTTTTGGAGAAAAGCAAAGTCTTTTCGTTAGGCAAGTGGTTAAAATGTCATCTATATAAACAGAAATATCATGTTTGTGTGGTACAGTTCCTCTAGCTTTCTCCCTGGAAAATACGAATGTGTACAGCTACTGTCTCCATGTGGAAACAATTAGTGATTCTCTTCAAAATTAAATGTTCCCTGATAAAAGACATTCAAAACAATAAAGTCTGTGGATAATATCAGGAACACTCAAACACAGAGGCTTTCACAATATTTCAGATTGAGTTAACCAAAACACAACCGGATATTTCCGGTTTCATCCAGTCATAGCCGGACAAAGTGGTGTGGAATTCGTATGCAATGGACCGAGAAAATCAGAGTAAAAATGGTTGTGGAGAAAAGCAAAGTCTTTTCGTTAGGCAAGTGCATAAAATGTCATTAACACAAACAGAAATATCCTGTTTGTTTGCCGCAGTTCCTCTAGCTTTCTCCCTAGAAATTACAAATGTGTAGAGCTGGTGTTCCCATGATGAACAAATTAGTGTTTCAATGGTATAAAATTAAATGTTCCCTGTAAAAATATTGAAAACAATAAGTCCATCGATAATATCCAGAAAACACAAACACAGAGGCTGTAGCAATATCTGGGATTGAGTTAGCCAAAACACAACCAGATATTTCTGGTTTCATCCAGTCATATCCATTCAAACTGGTGTGGAATTCGTATGCAATGGACCGAGAAAATCACAGTAAAAATGGCTTTGGAGAAAAGCAAAGTCTGTTCGTTAGGCAAGTGCACAAAATGTCATCTATACAAACAGAAATATCATGTTTGTTTGTCGCAGTTCCTCTAGCTTTCTCCCTAGAAAATAGGAATGTGTAGAGCTGGTGTCCATGTGGAACCAATTAAAGTATCCAAGCTGAAAATAAAATGTTCCCCGATAAAAAATTTTCAAAACAATAAAGCCTGTGGATAATATCCGGAAAACACAAACACAGATGCTTTCACAATATTTGGGATTGAGTTAGCCAAAACACAACCTGATATTTCTGTTTTCAACCAGTCACATCCGGACAATGTGTTGTGGAATTAGTATGCAATGGACCGAGAAAATCACAGAAAAATGGTTTTGGAGAGAAGCAAAGTCTTTTCGTTAGGCAAGTGCATAAAATCTCATCTATACAAACAGAAATATCATGTTTGTTTGCCGCAGTTCCTTTAGCTTTCTCCCTAGAAAATACGAATGTGTAGAGCTGGTGTCTCGATGTGGAACCAATTAGTGTTTCCAAAAACAAAATTAAATATTCCCTGAAAAAAACATTCATAAAAAATAATGTCCGTGGATAATATCAGTAATACACAAACACAGAAGCTTTCACAATATTTCGGATTGAGTGAGCCAAAACACAACCGGATATTTCTGGTTTCATCCAGTCATATGTCGACCAAGTTTTGTGGAATTCGTATGCAATGGACAGAGATAATCACATTAAAAATGGTTTTGGAGGAAAGCAAAGTCTTTTAATTAGGCAAGTGCATAAAATATCATCTATAAAAACAGAAATATCATGTATGTTTGCCACAGTTCCTCTAGCATTCTTCCTAGAAAATACGAATGTGTAGAGCTGTTGTCTCCATGTGGAAACAATTAGTGTTTCGCAGGACAAATTAAATGTTCCCTGATAAAAGTTATTGAAAACAACAAATTCTGTGGATATTATCAGGAATACACAAAAACGGAGGCTGTAGCAATATCAGGGATTCAGGTAGCCAAAACACAACCTGATATTTCTGGTTTCATCCAGTCATATCCGGACAAACTGGTGTGGAATTCGTATGCAGTGGACCGAGAAAATCACAGTAAAAATGGTTTTGGAGAAAAGCAAAGTCTTTTCATTAGGCAAGTGCGTAAAACGTCATCTATACAAACAGAAATATCATGTTTGTTTGCCGCAGATCCTCCAGCTTTCTCCCTAGAAAATACGAATATATTTGAGCTGGTGTCTCCATGTGGAACCAATTAATGTATCCAAGCTCAAAATAAAATATTCCCTGATAAAGAAAAACATTCAAAACAATAAAGTCCGTGGATAATATCCAGAAAACACAAACACAGAGGCTGTAGCAATATCTGGGAATGAGTTAGCCAAAAAGAAAACCGGATATTTCCGATTTCAATCAGTCATATCCGGTAAACTGGTGTGGAATTCATATGCAATGCACCGAGAAAATCACAGTAAAAATGGTTTTGGATGAAAGCAAAGTCTTTTCGTTAGGCGAGTGCATAAAATGTCATCTACACAAACAGAAATATCCTGTTTGTTTGCCACAGTTCCTCTAGCTTTCTTTCTAGAAAATACGAATGTTTAGTGCTGGTGTCTCCATTTTGAATCAATTAATGTTTCCAAGCACAAAATTAAATGTTACCCGATAAAAAATATTCAAAATAATAAAGCCCCTGGATAATATCAGGAATACACATACACAGAGGTTTTAGCAATATCTTGGATTGATTTAGCTAAAACAAAACCGGATATTTACGGTTTCATCCAGTCATATCCGGACAAACTGGTGTGGAATTCGTATGCAATGGAACAAGAAAATCACAGTAGAAATGGTTTTGGAGGAAAGCAAAGTCTTTTCGTTAGGCAAGTGCATGAAATGTCATCTATACAAACAGAAATATCATGTTTCTTTGCCGCAGTTCCTTTAGCTTTCTCTTTAGAAAATACGAATGTGTAGAGCTGGTGTCTCAATGTGGAACCAATTAGAGTTTCCAAAACAAAATTAAATGTTCCCTGAAAAAAACATTCATAAAAAATAAAGCCCGTGGATAATATCAGTAATACACAAACACAGAGGCTTTCACAATATTTCGGATTGAGTTAGCCAAAACACAACCCGATATTTCTGGTTTCATCCAGTCATATCCGGACAAAGTGGTGTGGAATTCGTATGCAATGGACCGAGAAAATCTCAGTAAAAATGGTTTTGGAGAAAAGCAAAGTCTTTTCGTTAGGCAAGTGCATAAAATGTCATTAACACAAACAGAAATATCATGTTTGTTTGCCGCAGTTCCTCTAGCTTTCTCCCTAGAAATTACAAATGTGTAGAGCTGGTGTTCCCATGATGAACGAATTAGTGTTTCTACGGTACAAAATTAAATGTTCCCTGTAAAAATATTGAAAACAATAAGTCCATCGATAATATCCAGAAAACACAAACACAGAGGCTGTAGCAATATTTTGGATTGAGTTACCCAAAACACAACCAGATATTTCTGGTTTCATCCAGTCATATCCAGAAAAACTGTTGTGGAATTCGTATGCAATGGACCGAGAAAATCACAGTAAAAATGGTTTTGGAGAAAAGCAAAGTCTGTTCGTTAGGCAAGTGCACAAAATGTCATCTACACAAACAGAAATATCATGTTTGTTTGCCGCAGTTCCTCTAGTTTTCTCCCTAGAAAATATGAATGTGTAGAGCTGGTGTCCCTATGATGAACCAATCAGTGTTTCTACAGTACAAAATTAAATGTTCCCTAATAAAAGCATTCAAAACAATAAAGTACGTTGATTATATCCAGAAAACACAAACACAGAGGCTATAGCAATATTTCAGATTGAGTTAGCCAAAACACAAACAGATATTTCTGCTTTCATCCAGTCATATGTGGACCAAGTTTTGTGGAATTCGTATGCGATGGACCAAGAAAATCACAGTACAAATGGTTTTGGAGAAAAGAAAAGTCTTTTCGTTAGGCAAGTGCACAAAATGTCATCTACACAAACAGAAATATCATGTTTTTTTGTCGCAGTTCCTCTAGATTTCTCCCTAGAAAATACGAATGTGTAGAGCTGGTGTCTCCATGTGGAAACAATTAGTGTTTCAACGGTACAAAATTAAATGTTCCCTGATAAAAAAATTCGAAACAATAAATTCTCTGGATAATGTCAGGAATACACAAACACAAAGGCTGTAGGAATATCTGGGATTGAGTTAGCCAAAACAAAACTGGATATTTCCGGTTTCATCCAGTCATATCCGGACAAACTGGTGTGGAATTCGTATGTAATGGACCGAGAAAATCACAGTAAAACTGGTTTTGGAGAAAAGCAAAGTCTTTCAGTTAGGCAAATGCATAAAATGTCATCTACACAAACAGAAATATCAGGTTTGTTTGCCGCAGTTCCTCTAGCTTTCTCCCTAGAAACTACGAATATATTTCAGCTTGTGTCTCCAAGTGGAACCAATTACTGTATCCAGGCAAAAATAAAATCTTTCCCAATTTAAAAAAACTTTTAAAACAATAAACTCTGTGGATAATATCAGGAATACACAAACACAGAGGCTGTAGCAATATCTGGGGTTTAGTTAGCCAAAAAAAAAAAAAAAAACGGATATTTCTGGTTTCATCCAGTCATATCCAGACAAACTGGTGAGGGATTCCAATGCAATGGACCGAGAAAATCACAATAAAAGTTGTTTTGGAGAAAAGCAATGTCTTTTCATTAGGCAAGTGCATAAAATGTCATCTATACAAAAAGAAATATCAGGTTTGTTTGCCGCAGTTCCTCTAGCTTTCTCCTTAGAAAATACGAATGTGTATAGCTGGTGTCTCCATGTGGAAACATTACTGTATCCAAGCTCAAAATTATATGTTCCCTGATAAAAAAACATTCAAAACAATAAAGTCTGTGGATAATATCAGGAATACACAAACACAGAGGCTGTAGCAATATCTGGGATTGAGTGAGCCAAAACACAACCGTATATTTCTGTTTTCATCCAGTCATATCCGGACAAACTGGTATGGAATTCGTATGCAATGGACCGAGAAAATCACAGTACAAATGGTTTTGGAGAAAAGCAAAGTCTTTTCGTCAGGCAAGTGGATAAAATGTCATCTATACAAACAGAAATATCATGTTTGTTTGATACAGTTCCTCTAGCTTTCTCCCTGGAAAATACGAATGTGTACAGCTACTGTCTCCATGTGGAAACAATTAGTGTTTCCCTTCAAAATTAAATGTTCCCTGATAAAAGACATTCAAAACAATAAAGTCTGTGGATAATATCAGGAACACTCAAACACAGAGGCTTTCACAATATTTTGGATTGTGTTAACCAAAACACAACCGGATATATCCGGTTTCATCCAGTCATAGCCGGACAAAGTGGTGTGGAATTCGTACGCAATGGACCGAGAAAATCAGAGTAAAAATGGTTTTGGAGAAAAGCAAAGGCTTTTCATTAGGCAAGTGCAAAAATGTCATCTATACAAACAGAAATATCATGTTTGCTTGCTGCAGTTCCTCTAGCTTTCTCCCTAGAAAATATGAATATGTAGAGCTGGTGTCCCCTTGATGAACCAATTAGTGTTTCAAGGGTACCAAATTAAATGTTCCCTGATAAAAAATATTCAAAAAAATAAAGTCCATCGATAATATCCAGAAAACACATACACAGAAGCTTTCACATTATTTCGGATTTAGTTAGCCAAAACAAAACTAGATATTTCCGGATTCATCCAGTCATATCCGGAGAAACTGGTGTGGAATTCATATGAAGTGTACCAAGAAAATGCAGAAAAATTGTTTTGGAGAAAAGCAAAGTCTTTTCGTTAGGCAAGTGCGTAAAATGTCATCTATACAAACAGAAATATCATGTTTGTTTGCTGCAGTTCCTCTAGCTTTCTCCCTAGAAAATACGAATGCTTAGAGCTGGTGTTCCCATGATGAACCAATTAGTGATTCTATGGTACAAAATTAAATGTTCCCTGATAAAAACATTCAAAACAATAAAATCCATTCATAATATCTTGAAAACACAAACACAGAAGCTTTCACAATATTTCGGATTGAGTTAGCCAAAACACAACCAGATATTTCTGGTTTCATCCAGTCATATCCGGACAAACTGGTGTGGAATTCATATGCAATGGACTGAGAAAATCTCAGTAAAAATGGTTTGGGAGAAAAGCAAACTCTATTCGTTAGGCAAATACATAAAATGTCATCTATAGAAACAGAAATATGATGTTTGTTTGCCGCAGTTCCTCTTGCTTTCTCCCTAGAAAATATGAATGATTAGAGCTGGTGTCTCCATGTGGAACCAATTAGTGTTTCCAAGGACAAATTAAATATTCCCTGATAAAAAAACATTCAAAACAGTAAAGTACATGGATAATATCAGCAATACACAAACACAGAGGCTGTAGCAATATCTGGGAATGAGTTAGCCAAAACACAACCAGATATTTCTGGTTTATTGCAGTCATATCCGGACAAAGTGGTGTGGAATTCGTATGCAATGGACCGAGAAATCACAGTAAAAATGGTTTTGGAGAAAAAAAAGTCTTTTTTTAGGCAAGTGCATAAAATGTCATCTAGACAAACAGAAATATCATGTTTGTTTGCCCCAGTTCCTCTAGCTTTCTCCCTGGAAAATACGAATTTTTAGAGCTGGTGTCTCCATGTGGAATGAATTAGTGTTTCCAAGGACAAAATTAAATGTTCCCTGAAAAAAAACATTCATAAAAATAAATTCCGTGGATAATATCAGGAATACACAAACACAGAGGCTGTAGTAAAATCTGGGATTGAGTTAGCCAAAAAAAACCGGACATTTCCGGTTACATCTAGTCATATCCGGACAAACTGTTGTGGTTTTCATATGTAATGGACCGAGAAAATCACAGTGCAAATGGTTTTGGAGAAAAGCAAAGTCTTTTCATTAGGCAAGTGCAAAGTTTCTTGGAATTCGTATGCAATGGACCAATAAAATCACAGTACAAATGGTTTTGGAGTAAAGCGAAGTCTTTTCATTAGGCAAGTGCATAAAATGTCATCTATACAAACAGAAATATCATGTTTGTTTGCCGCAGTGCCTCTAGCTTTCTCTCTAGATAATACGAATGTGTGGAGCTGGTGTCCCCATGTGGAACCAATTAGTGTTGCTACAGTAGAAAATTAAATGTTCCCTGATGAAAAACATTCAAAACAATAATGTTCATCAATAATATCCAGAAAACTCAAACACAGTGGCTGTAGCAATATCTGGGATTGAGTTAGCCAAAACACAACCGCATATTTCTGTTTTCAAACAGTCATATCCGGACAAACTGTTGTGGAATTCGTATGCAATGGACCGAGAAAATCACAGTGAAAATGGTTTTGGAGAAAAGCAAAGTCTTTCCATTAGGCAAGCGTATGAAATGTCATCTATACAAACAGAAATATCATGTTTGTTTGCCAAAGTTCCTCTAGTTTTCTCCCTAGAATATACGAATGTGTAGAGCTGGTGTCTCCATGATGAACCAATTACTGTTTCCAAGCACAAAATTAAATGTTCCCTGAAAAAATCATTGAAAATTATAAAGTCCATGCATAATATCAGGAATACACAAACACAGAGACTGTAGCAATACTTCGGATTGAGTTAGCCAAAACACAACCAGATATTTCTCGTTTCATCTAGTCATATCCGGACAAACTGGTGTGGAATACATATGCAATGGACCGAGAAAATTACAGTACAAATGATTTTGGAGAAAAGCAAAGTCTTTACGTTAGGCAAGAGCATAAAATGTCATCTATACAAACAGAAATATCATGTTTATTTGCCCCAGTTCCTCTAGCTTTCTCCCTGGAAAATACGAATTTGTAGAGCTGGTGTCTCCATGTGGAACCAATGAGTGTTTCAAAGCACAAAATTAAATGTTCCCTGAAAAAAAAACTTTGGAAAATATAAAGTCCATGCATAATATCAGCAATACACAAACACAGAGGCTGTAGCAATATCTGGGATTGATTTCACCAAAACACAAGCAGATATTTCCGGTTTCATCCAGTCATATCCGGACAAAGTGGTGTGGAATTCGTATGCAATGGAACGAGAAAATCAAAGTACAAATGGTTTTGGAGAAAAGCAAAGCCTTTTTGTTAGGCAAGTGCATAAAATGTCATCTATACAAACAGAAATATCATGTTTGTTTGCCGAATTTCCTCTAGCTTTCTCCTTAGAAAATACGAATGTGTAGAGCTGATGTGTCCATGTGGAACCAATTAGTGTTTCCAAGGACAAAACTAAATGTTCCCTGATAAAAATCATTCCAATAAATAAAGTCTGTGGATAATATCAGGAATACACAAACACAGAGGCTGTAGCAATATCTGGGATTGAGTTAGCCAGAACAAAACTGGATATTTCCGGTTTCTTCCAGGAATATCCGGAAAAAATGGTGTGGAATTCGTATGCAATGGACGGAGAAAATCACAGTAAAAATGGTTCTGTTGAAAAGCAAAGTCTTTTCGTTAGGCAAGTGCATAAAATGTCATCTATAATAACAGAAATATGATGTTTGTTTGCCACATTTCCTCTAGCTTTCTCCTTAGAAAATATGAATGTGTAGAGCTTGTCCCCATGTGGAACCAATTAGTGTTTCAATGGTACAAAATTAAATGTTGCCTGATAAAAAAATTCAAAACAATAAAGTCCCTCGATAATATCCAGAAAACTCAAACACAGAGGCTTTCACAATATTTTGGACTGAGTTAACCAAAACACAACCGGATGTATCCGGTTTCAAGCAGTCATAGCCGGACAAAGTGGTGTGGAATTCGTATGCAATGGACCGAGAAAAATCACAGTTTAAGAATGGTTTTGGAGAAAGCAAAGTCTTTTCGTGAGGCAAGTGCATAAAATATCATCTATACAAACAGGAATATCATGTTTGTTTGTCGCAGTTCCTCTAGCTTTCTCCCTAGAAAATACGAATGTGTAGAGCTGGTGTCTCCATGCGGAAATATTAGTGTTTCATAGCACAAAATTAAATGTTCCCTGATAAAAAAACATTCAAAACAATAAAGTCTGAGGATAATATCAGGAATACACAAACACAGAGTCGGTAACAATATCTGGGATTGAGTTAGCCAAAACAAAACCAGATATTTCCGGTATAATCCAGTCATATCGGACAAACTGGTGTGAAATTCGTATGCAATGGAACGAGAAAATCACAATAAATATGGTTTTGGAGAAAAGCAAAGTCTTTTCGTTAGGCAAGTACATAAAATGTCATCTATACAAACAGAAATATCATGTTTGTTTGCCGCAATACCTCTAGCTTTCTCCCTAGAAAATATGAATGTGTGGAGCAGGTGTCCCCATGATGAACCAATTGGTATTTCTACGGTACAAAATTAAATGTTCTCTGAGAAATAAAACATTCAAAACACTAAATTCCATCGATAATATCCAGAAAACACAAACACAGAGCCTGTAGCAATATCTGGGATTGAGTTAGCCAAAACAAAATGGGATATTTCCGGTTTAATCCAGTCATATCCGGACAAACTGGTGTGGAATTCGTATGTAAACGACTGAGAAAATCACAGTAAAAATGGTTTTGGAGAAAAGCAACGTCTTTTTATTAGCAAGCACATAAAATGTCATCTATACAAAGAGAAATATCATGTTTGTTTGCCGCAGTTCCCATAGCTTTCTCCCTAGAAAATACGAATGTGTGTAGCTGGTGTCCCCATGTGGAACCAATAACTGTTTGCAAGATCAAAATTAAATGTTCCCTGAAAAAAAAAACATTGAAAAATATAAAGTCCATGAATAATATCGGGAATACACAAACACAGAGGCTGTAGCAATATTTCGGATTGAGTTATCCAAAACACAACCGGATATTTCTGGTTACGTCCAGTCATATCAGGACAAACTGGTGTGGAATTTGTATGCAAAGGACCGAGAAAATCACAGTACAAATTTTTTTTGGAGAAAGCAAAGTCTTTTCATTTTGCAAATGCATAAAATGTCATCTATACAACAGAAATATCATGTTTGTTTGCCACAGTTCCTCTAGCTTTCTCCCTAGAAAATACGAATGTCTGGAGCTGGTGTCCCCTGATGAACCTTTAGTGACTCTACGGTAAATAATTAAATGCTCATTGATAAAAACATTGAAAACACTAAAGTCCATCGATAATATGCAGAACACAGAAACACATAGGCTGTAGAAATATCTGGGATTTTGTTAGCCAAAAAAAAAAAAAAAAACGGATATTTCCGGTTTCATCCAGTAATATCTGGACAAACTGGTGTGGAATTCGTATGCAATGGAACGAGAAAATCAAAATAAATATTGTTTTGGAGAAAAGCAAAGTCTTTTCGTTAGGCAAGTACATAAAATGTCATCTATACAAACAGAAATATCATGTTTGTTTGCCGCAGTTCCTCTATTTTTCTCCCTAGAAAATATGAATGTGTGGAGCAGGTGTCCCCATGATGAATCAATTGGTGTTTCTACGGTACAAAATTAAATGTTCTCTGAAAAAAAAAAACATTCAAAACACTAAATTCCATCGATAATATCCAGAAAACACAAACACAGAGCTGTAGCAATATCTGGGATTGAGTTAGCCAAAATAAAACCGGATATTTCCGGTTTCATCCAGTCATATCCGGACAAAGTGGTGTGGAATTCGTATGCAATGGAACGAGAAAATCAAAGTACAAATGGTTTTGGAGAAAAGCAAAGCCTTTTTGTTAGGCAAGTGCATAAAATGTCATCTATACAAACAGAAATATAATGTTTGTTTGCTGCAGTTCCTCTAGCTTTCTCCTTAGAAAATACGAATGTGTAGAGCTGATGTGTCCATGTGGAACCAATTAGTGTTTCCAAGGTCTAAACTAAATATTCCCTGATAAAAAACATTCCAATAAATAAAATCTGTGGATAATATCAGGAATACACCAACACAGAGGCTGTAGCAATATCTGGGATTGAGTTAGCCAGAACAAAACTGGATATTTCCGGTTTCTTCCAGGAATATCCGGAAAAATTGGTGTGGAATTCGTATGCAATGGACGGAGAAAATCACAGTAAAAATGGTTCTGTTGAAAAGCAAAGTCTTTTCGTTAGGCAAGTGCATAAAATGTCATCTATAATAACAGAAATATGATGTTTGTTTGCCACATTTCCTCCAGCTTTCTCCTTAGAAAATATGAATGTGTAGAGCTTGTCCCCATGTGGAACCAATTAGTGTTTCAATGGTACAAAATTAAATGTTGCCTGATAAAAAAATTCAAAACAATAAAGTCCCTTGATAATATCCAGAAAACACGAACACAGAGGCTTTCACAATATTTCGGATTGAGTTAGCCAAAACACAACCGGATATTTCTGGTTTCATCCAGTCATATCTGGACAAACTGGTATTTAATTCCTATTCAATGGACCGAGAAAAATCACAGTTTAAGAATGGTTTTGGAGAAAGCAACGTCTTTTCGTGAGGCAAGTGCATAAATTATCATCTATACAAACAGAAATATCATGTTTGTTTGTCGCAGTTCCTCTAGCTTTCTCCCTAGAAAATACGAATGTGTAGAGCTGGTGTCTCCATGCAGAAATATTAGTGTTTCATAGCACAAAATTAAATGTTCCCTGATAAAAAACATTCAAAACAATAAAGTCTGTGGATAATATCAGGAATACACAAACACAGAGGTGGTAACAATATCTGGGATTGAGTTAGCCAAAACAAAACCAGATATTTCCGGTATTATCCAGTCATATCCGGACAAACTGGTGTGGAATTCATATGCAATGGAACGAGAAAATTACAATAAATATTGTTTTGGAGAAAAGCAAAGTCTTTTCGTTAGGCAAGTACATAAAATGTCATCTATACAAACAGAAATATCATGTTTGTTTGCCGCAGTACCTCTAGTTTCTCCCTAGAAAATATGAATGTGTGGAGCAGGTGTCCCCATGATGAACCAATTGGTGTTTCTATGGTACAAAAATAAATGTTCTCTGAAAAAAAACATTCAAAACACTAAATTCCATCGATAATATCCAGAAAACACAAACACAGAGCTGTAGCAATATCTGGGATTGAGTTAGCCAAAACAAAACCGGATATTTCCGGTTTCATCCAGTCAAATCCGGACAAACTGGTGTGGAATTCGTATGCAATGGACCGATAAAATCACAGTAGAAATGGTTTTGGAGAAAAGCAACGTCTTTTCATTAGCAAGCACATAAAATGTCATCTATACAAAGAGAAATATCATGTTTGTTTACCGCAGTTCCCATAGATTTCTCCCTAGGAAATACGAATGTGTGGAGCTGGTGTCCTCATGTGGAACCAATTCGTGTTGCTACGGTACAAAATTAAATGTTCCCTGCTGAAAACAAACATTCAAAACAAAAATTCCATCGATAATATCCAGAAAACACAAACACAGTGGCTGTAGCAATACCTGGGATTGAGTTAGCCAAAACAAAACCGGATATTTCCGGTTTCATCCAGTCATATCCGGACAAACTGTTGTGGAATTCGTATGCAATGGACCGAGAAAATCACAGTACATATGGTTTTGGAGAAAGCAAAGTGTTTTCGTTAGGCAAATGCATAAAATGTCATCGATACAAACAGAAATATCATGTTTGTTTGCCGCAGTGCCTCTAGCTTTCTTCCTGGAAAATACGAATGTGTTGAGCTGGTGTTTCCATGTGGAACCAATGAGTGTTTCAGAGCACAAAATTAAATGTTACTTGAAAAAAAAAACTTTGGAAAATATAAAGACCATGCATAATATCAGGAATACACAAACACAGAGGCTGTAGTAATATCTGGGATTGAGTTCGCCAAAACACAACCGGATATTTCTGGTTTCATCCACTCATATCCAGACAAACTGGTATTTAATTCCTATTCAATGGACCGAGAAAAATCACAGTTTAAGAATGGTTTTGGAGAAAGCAAAGTCTTTTCGTGAGGCAAGTGCATAAAATATCATCTATACAAACAGAAATATCATGTTTGTTTGTCGCAGTTCCTCTAGCTTTCTCCCTAGAAAATACGAATGTGTAGAGCTGGTGTCTCCATGCGGAAATATTAGTGTTTCATAGCACAAAATTAAATGTTCCCTGATAAAAAACATTCAAAACAATAAAGTCTGTGGATAATATCAGGAATACACAAACACAGTGGCTGTAGCAATACCTGGGATTGAGTTAGCCAAAAGAAAACCGGATATTTCCGGTTTCATCCAGTCATATCCGGACAAACTGTTGTGGAATTCGTATGCAATGGACCGAGAAAATCACAGTACATATGGTTTTGGAGAAAGCAAAGTCTTTTCGTTAGGCAAATGCATAAAATGTCATTGATACAAACAGAAATATCATGTTTGTTTGCCGCAGTGCATCTAGCTTTCTCCCTGGAAAATACGAATGTGTAGAGCTGGTGTCTCCATGTGGAACCAATGAGTGTTTCAAAGCACAAAATTAAATGTTACTTGAAAAAAAAAAAACTTTGGAAAATATAAAGACCATGCATAATATCAGGTATACACAAATACAGAGGCTGTAGTAATATCTGGGATTGAGTGAGCCAAAACACAACCAGATATTTCCGGTTTCATCCAGTCATATCCAGACAAAGTAGTGTGGAATTCGTATGCAATGGACCGAGAAAATCACAGTAAAAATGGTTTTGTTGAAAAGCAAAGTCTTTTCGTTAGGCAAGTGCATATAATGTCATCTATAATAACAGAAATATCATGTTTGTTTGCCGCAGTTCCTCTAGCTTTCTCCTTAGAAAATATGAATGTGTAGAGCTTGTCCCCATGTGGAACCAATTAGTGTTTCAATGGTACAAAATTAAATGTTGCCTGAGAAAAACATTCAAAACTATAAATTCCATCGATAATATTCAGGAACACAAACACTGAAGCTTTCACAATATTTCGGATTGAGATAGCCAAAACACAACAGGATATTTCTGGTTTCATCCAGTCATATCCGGACAAAGTGGTCTGTAATTCGTATGCAATGAACCGAGAAAATCACAGTATAAATGGTTCTGGAGAAAGCAAAGTCTTTTCGTGAGGCAAGTGCATAAATGTCATCTAAACAAACATAAATATCATGTTTGTTTGCCACAGTTCCTCCAGCTTTCTCCCTGGAAAATACGAATGTGTAGAGCTGGTGTCCCCAGGATGAACCAATTAGTGTTTCTACGGTACAAAATTAAACGTTCACTGATAAAAACATTCAAAACAATAAAGTCCATCGATAATATCCAGAAAACACAAACACAGATGCTTTCACAATATTTCGGATTGCGTTAGCCAAAACTCAACCGGATATTTCTGGTTTCTTCCAGTCATATAGGACAAACTGTTGTGGAATTCGTATGCAATGGACTGAGGAAATCACAGCAAAAATGGTTTTGAGAAAAGAAAAGTCTTTTCGTTAGGCAACTGCATAAAATGTCATCTATACAAACAGAAATATCCTGTTGGTTTGCCGCAGTTCCTCTAACTTTCTCCGTAGAAAATATGAATGTGTAGAGCTGGTGTCTCCATGTGGAAACTATCAGTGTTTCACAGCATAAAATTAAATGTTACATGATAATAAACATTCAAAACAATAACGTTTGTGGATAATATCAGGAACACACAAACACAGAGTCGGTAACAATATCTGGGATTGAGTTAACCAAAACAAAACCGGATATTTCCAGTTTCATCCAGCCATATCCATACAAACTCCTGTGGAATTCGTATGCAATGGACCGAGAAAATCAGAGTAGAAATGGTTTTGGAGAAAACCAAAGTCATTACGTGAGGCAAGTGTACAAAATGTCATCTATACAAACAGAAATATCATGTTTGTTTGCCGCAGTCCCTCTAGCTTTCTCCCTAGTAAATCCGAATGTGTAGTCTCCATGTGAAACCAATTACTGCACCCAAGCTCAAAATAAAATGTTCAAAGAACAAAAACATTCAAAACAGTAGAGTCTGTGGACAATATAAAGAAAACACAAACATAGAGCCTGTAGCAATATCTGGGATTGAGTTAGCCAAAACAAAAGCAGATATTTCTGGTTTCATCAAGTCTTATCCGGAAAAAGTTGCGTGGAATTCGTATGCAATGGACCAAGAGAATCACAGTAAGAATGGTTTTGGAGAAAAGCAAAGTCTTTTCGTTAGGCAAGTGCATAAAATGTCATCTATACAAACAGAAATATCATGTTTGTTTGCCGCAGTTCCTCTAGCTTTCTCCCTAGTAAATACGAATGTGTAGAGCTGATGCCTCCATGTGAAACCGATTACTGCACCCAAGCTCAAAATAAAATGTTCCAAGAAAAAAAAACATTCAAAACAGTAGAGTCTGTGGACAATATAAAGAAAAAACAAACATAGAGCCTGTAGCAATATCTGGGATTGAGTTAGCCAAAACAAAAGCAGATATTTCTGGTTTCATCAAGTCATATGGGGACAAAGTGGCGTGGAATTCGTATGCAATGGACCAAGAGAATCACAGTAAAAATGGTTTTGGAGAAAAGCAAAGTCTTTTCGTTAGGTAAGTGCATAAAATGTCATTTATAGAATAAGAAATATGATTTTTGTTTGTCGCAGTTCCTCTAGCTTTCTCCCTAGAAAATACGAATGTGTAGAGCGGGTGTTCCCATTATGAAAAAGTTAGTGTTTAAACCGTAGAAAATTAAATGTTCCCTGATAAAAACATTCAATACAATTAGTCCATCGATAATATCCAGAAAACACAAACAAAGGGTCTGTAGCAATATTTCGGATTGAGTTAGCGAAAACTAAACCATATATTTCTGGTTTCAACCAGTCACATCCGGACAAAGTGGTGTGGAATTGATATGCAATGGACCGAGAAAATCACAGTACAAATGGTTTTGGAGAAAAGCAAAGATTTACGTTAGGCAAATGCATAAAATGTCATCTATACAAACAGAAATATCATGTTTATTTGCTGCAGTTCCTCTAGCTTTCTCCCAAGTAAATACGAATGTGTAGAGCTGGTGTCTCCATGTGGAAATAATTAGTGTTTCCAAGCACAAAATTAAATGATCCCTGAAAAAAAAACATTCAAAACAATAAAGCCATGCATAATACCAGGAATACACAAACACAGAGGCTGTGGCAATATATGGGATTGAGTTAGCGAAAAGAATCCTGGATATTTCCCGTTTCATCCAGTCATATCCGTACGAAGTGGTGTGGAATTCGTATGCAATGGACCGAGAAGATCACAGTGAATATGGTCTTGGAGAAAAGCAAAGTCTTTTCGTTAGGCAAGTGCACAAAATGTCATCTATACAAACAGAAATATCATGTTTCTTTGCCGCAGATCCTCTAGTTTTCTCCCTAGAAAATACGAATGTGTAGAGCTGGTGTCCACATGATGAACAAATTAGTGTTTCAACGGTACAAAATTAAATGTTCCCTGATAAAAACATTCAAACCAATAAAATCTGGGGATAATATCAGGAATAAAGAAACACAGAGGATTTCAAAATATTTCGGATTGATTTAGCCATAACACAACCAGATAATTTTGGTTTCATCCAGTCATATCCGGACAAACTGGTGTTTAATTCGTAGTCAATGGACCGAGAAAAATCACAGTTTAAAAATGGTTTTGGAGAAAGCAAAGTCTTTTCGTGAGGCAAGTGCATAAAATGTCATCTATACAAACAGAAATATCATGTTTGTTTGTCGCAGTTCCTCTAGGTTTCTCCCTAGAAAATACGAATGTATAGAGCTGGTGTCTCCAAGCGGAAACAATTAGTGTTTCATAGCACAAAATTAAATGTTCCCTGATAAAAAACATTCAAAACAATGAAGTCTGTGGATAATATCAGTAATGCAGAACCACAGAGTTTGTAGCAATATCTGGGATTGAGTTAGCCAAAACACAACCAGATATTTCTGGTTTCATCCAGTGATATCCGGTCAAACTGGTATGGAATTCGTATGCAATGGACTTAGAAAATCATAGCAAAAATGGTTCTGGAAAAAAGCAAAGTCTTTTCGTTAGGCAAGTGCATAAAATTTCATCTATACAAACAGAAATATCATGTTTGTTTGCCGCAGTTCCTCTAGCTTTCTCCCTAGAAAATACGAATATGTTCAACTGGTGTCTCCATGTGGAAGCAATTACTGTATCCAAGCTCAAAATTAAATGTTCCCTGATAAAAACACATTCCCCAAAAAAAGTCCATTGATAATATCCAGAAAACACAAACACAGAGGCTTTCACAATATTTCGGATTGAGTTAGCCAAAACACAAACAGATATTTCTGGTTTCCTCTAGTCATATCCGGACAAACAGGTGTGGAACTCATATGAATTGTATTGAGAAAATCACATTAAAAATGGTTTTGGAGAAAAGCAAAGTCGTTTCGTTAGGCAAGTGCAAAAAATTTCATCTAGACAAACAGAAATATCATGTTTGTTTGCCGCAGTTCCTCTAGCTGTCTCCCTAGAAAATACGAATGTATAGAGCTGGTGTCTCCATGTGGAAACAATTAGTTTTTCAACGTACAAAATTAAATGTTCCCTGATAAAAACATTCAATACAATTAGTCCATCGATAATATCCAGAAAACACAAACAAATGATCTGTATCAATATCTCAGATTGAGTTAGCCAAAACTAAACCAGATATTTCTGGTTTCAACCAGTCATATCTGGACAAAGTGGTGTAGAATTGGTATGCAATGGACCCAGAAAATCACAGTACAAATGGTTTTGGAGAAAAGCAAAGTCTTTTTGTTAGGCAAGTGCCTAACAAACAGAAACATTATGTTTGTTTGCCGCAGTTCATCTAGCTTTCTCCCTAGAAAATACGAATATGTAGAGCTGGTGTCTCCATGTGGAACAAATTAGTGTTTCACAGCAGAAAATTAAATGTTCCCTGAAAAAAAACATTCAAAAAAATAAAGTCCGTGGATAATATCAGGAATACACAAACACAGATTCTGTAGCAATATTTTGGAATGACTTAGCCAAAACACATCCAGATATTTCTGGTTACATGCAGTCATATCTGGACACAGTGGTGTGGAATTCATATGCAGTGGACCGAGAAAATCACAGTGAAAATGGTTTAGGAGAAAAGCAAAGTCTTTACCTTAGGAAATTGCATAAAATGTCATCAATACAAACAGAAATATCAAGTTTGTTTCCCGAGTTCCTCTAGCTTTCTCCCTAGAAAATAGGAATGCGTAGAGCTGGTGTCTCCATGTGGAACCAAGTACTGTTTCCAAGATCAAAATTAAATATTTCGGATTGAGTTAGCCAAAACACAACCAGATATTTCTGGTTTCATCCAGTCATATCCGGACAAACTTGTTTGGAATTCGTATGCAATGGACCGAGAAAATCACAGTAAAAATGGTTTTGGAGAAAAGCAAAGGCTTTTCGTTAGGCAAGTGCATAAAATGTCATCTATACAAACAGAAATATCATGTTTGTTTGCCGCAGTTCCTCTAGCTTTCTCCGTAGAAAATACGAATGCGTAGAGCTGGTGTCTCCATGTGAAAACAATTAGTGTTTCAACGGTACAAAATTAAAAGTTCCCTGATAAAAAAACATGCAAAACAACAAATTCCCTTCATAATATCAGGAATACACAAACACAGAGGCTGTAGCCTTATCTGGGATTGAGGTAGCCAAAACACAGCCATCCCACTCCTTGGAATTTACCCAAAGGAAATTAATTTGGCTAATAAAAAAGCCATCTGCACATTAATGTTTATTGCAGCCCAATTCACAATAGCTAAGACCTGGATCCAACCCAAATGCCCATCAACAGTATACTGGATAAAGAAATTATGGGACATGTACTCCATAGAATACTATACAGCAGTAAGGAACAATGAAACCCAGACATTTGCAACAAGATGGAGGGATCTGGAAAGCATCATGCTGAGTGAATTAAGCCAGTCCCAAAGAGACAAATATCATTTGTTTTCCCTGATCGGCGACAATTGAGCACCAAAGGGGAAACCTGTTGAAGTGAAATGGACACTATCAGAAACAATGACCTGATCAGCTTTTGTCCTGACTCTAGATGTACAATGTAATACTTTATCCGTTTTAGTATTTGTTGTTGTTGTTGTTGTTCTAGTACTAGTGGTTGAACTCTGTAATTAACTCACAATTATTCTTAGGTGTTTAAATTTTAACTGAAAAGTGATCCCTGTTAAATTTCAGAGTGGGAAAAGAGAGGGAGGAGATGCACAGTTTGGGACATGCACAATCAGTCTTGCCCCAAATGATGGAGATAGTAATGTGCCAGGGGATTCCAATACAATCCCATCAAGGAGGCATGTACCAATGCCATCTCACTAGTCCAAGTGATCAATTTCAGTTCACATTGGATGGCTTGGATAGGTCTAAGAAACAAAGGGATCACACAAACAAGACTACTGTCTGCTAATACTATCTGATAGAATCAAGGAGGGAGAGAAGGATCCAGCATGGGAAGTGGGATACACAGCAGACTCATAGAATGGCAGATGTCCTAGACGACACTCTGGCCTCAGAATCAGCCCTTAAGGCTTTTGGATCTGGCTGAAGAGCCCATGAGAGCATTGTAGGCATGGAAAGCCAAGATACCATGGGAAAGAAAAAAAGAAGAAGACCTAAATGAAACATCTCTGTGAGTGAGATCCTGG
Organism: Lepus europaeus; assembly: GCF_033115175.1. Classification (NCBI taxonomy): domain Eukaryota; kingdom Metazoa; phylum Chordata; class Mammalia; order Lagomorpha; family Leporidae; genus Lepus; species Lepus europaeus. The sequence goes on from NW_026909196.1 coordinate 1,315,819, forward strand.
TGGAAAGAACGGGGACATCAAAGAAGGAGGTACCTTTCTCTGAAGGGAGGAGAGAACTTCCACTTTGACTGTGACCCTATCGGAATAAGATCAAAGTCAGCGAACCCTAAAGGCTTCCATAGCCCTGGCAACTCATGACTAGAGCCTAGGGAGATTACTGACGCCATGAACAAGAGTGTCAAATTGTTAAGTCAGCAACAGGAGTCACTGTGTACTTACATCCCATGTGGGATCTGTCCTTAATGTGTTGTCTAATGTGCAGTGATGCTATAACTAGAACTGAAAAAATATTTTTACACTTTGTGTTTCTGCGTGGGTAAAAACTGATGAGATCTTTACTAATTATATACTGAATCGATCTCCTGTATATAAAGATAATTGGAAATGAAAAAAAAAAAAAACCTGGTGTTAAATTGGAAATGGCATAGAAAATTAATTATTTTTTTAAAAAAAATAATATGTAGGATCTCTGCCTTTAATGTGCTGTACACTCTTATTTAATACTATAACTAGTACTCCAACAGTATTTTTTTTCACTTTGTGTTGCTATATGGGGGCAAACTGTTGAAATCATTACCTAATTTATACTAAACTGATCTTTTGTATACAAAGAGAATTGAAAATGAATCATGATGTGATTGGAAGGGGAGAGGGAGCGGGAAAGGGGAGGGTTGTGGGTGGGAGGGAAGTTTTGGGAGGGGGAAGCCATTGTAACACATGAGTTGTACTTTGGAAATTTATATTCATTAAATAAAAGTTTAAAAAATATCATGTTTGTTTGTCGCAGTTCCTCTAGCTTTTTCCCTAGAAAATACGAATGTGTAGAGCTGATGTCCCCATGATGAACCAATTAGTGTTTCAAAGGTACAAAATTAAATGTTCCCTGAAAAAACATTCAAAACAATAAAGTCCATGGATAATATCCAGAAAAGACCAACAGAGAAACTCACAATATTTCGCATTGAGTTAGCCAAAACACAACCGGATATTTCTAGTTTCTTCCAGTCACATCCGGACAAAATGGTGTGGAATTCGTATGCTATGGGCTGAAAAAATCAGAGTAAAAAGGGTTTTGTAGAAAATCAAAGTCTTTACGTTATGCACGTGCATAAAATGTCATCGATACAAACAGAAATATCATGGTTTTTTTTGCGGCAGTTCCTCTAGCTTTCTCCCTATAAAATACGAATATATAGAACTGGTGTCTCCATGTGGAACCAATTAGTGTTTCCAAGCACAAATTAATTATTCCCCGATATAGAACATTCAAAACAATAAAGTCCATGGAAAATATCTGTAAAACACAAACACAGAGGCTGTAGAAATATCTGGGATTGAGTTCGCCAAAACCAAACCGGATATTTCTGGATTCATCCAGTCATATCCGGACAAACTTGTGTGGAATTCATATGCAATGGACCGAGATATTCACAGTAAAAATAGTTTTGGATAAAAGCAAAGTCTTTTCGTTAGGCAAGTACATAAAATGTCATCTATACAAACAGAAATATCATGTTTGTTTGACGCAGTTCTTCTAGCTCTCTCCCTAGAAAATACGAATGTGTAGAGCTAGTGTCTCCATGTGGAACCAATTAGTGTTTCCAAGATCAAAATTAAATGTTCCCTGATAAAAACATTCAAAACAATAAAGTGTGTGGATAATATCAGGAATACACAAACACAGAGGCTGTAGCAATATCTGGGATTGAGTTAGCCTAAACACAACCGGATATTTCCGGTTTCATCCAGTCATATCTGGACAAAGTGGTGTGGACTTCGTATGCTATGGTCTGAAAAAATCAGAGTAAAAATGGTTTTGGAGAAAAGGATAGTCTTTACGATAGGCAAGTGCATAAAATATCATCGATATAAACAGAAACATCATGTTTGTTTGCCGCAGTTCCTCTAGCTTTCTCCCTAGATCATACGAATATATAGAGCTGGTGTTTCCATGTGGAACCAATTGCTGTATCCAAGCTCAAAGTAAAATGTTCCCCGATAAAAAAACATTCAAAACATTAAAAGTGTGGATAATATCTAGAAAAACCAAACACAGATGCTCTAGCAATATCTGGGATTCAGTTAAGCAAAACAAAACAGGGTATTTTTGTTTTCTTCCAGTCATATCCGGACAAACTGGTGTGGAATTCGTATGCAATGGACCGAGAAAATCACAGTAAAAATGGTTTTGGAGAAAAGCAAAGTCTTTTCGTTAGGCAAGTGCATAAAATGTCATCTAGAAAAACAGAAATATCATGTTTGTTTGTTGCAGTTCCTCCAGCTTTCTCCCTATGAAATACAAATGTGTAGAGCTGGTGTCTCAATGTGGAACCAATTAGTGATTCCAAGCACAAAATTAAGTGTTCCCTGATAAAAACATTCAAAACAATATAGTCCATCGGTAAAATCTAGAAAACACCAACACAGAGGCTGTAGCAATATTTCAGATTGAGTTAGCCAAAACACAAGCAGATATTTCTGGTTTCAACCAGTCATATCTGGACAAACAGTTGTGGAATTCGTATGCAATGGACCGAGAAAATCACAGTAAAAATGGTTTTGGAGAAAAGCAAAATCTTTTCGTTAGGGAAGTGCATGAAATGTCATCGATAAAAACAGAAATATCATGTTTGTTTGCCACAGTTCCTCTAGCTTTCTCCCTAGAAAATATGAATATGTAGAGCTAGTGTCTCCATGTGGAACGACTTATTGTATCCAAGCTGAAAATAAAATGTTCCCCGATAAAAAACATTCAAAACAATAAAGTCTGTGGATAATATCTAGAAAAATCAGACACAGAGGCTGTAGCAATATCTGGAATTGAGTTAAGCAAAACAAAACCTGATATTTCCGGCTTCATCCAGTCATATCCGGACAAACTGGTGTGGAATTCGTATGCAATGGATCGAGAAAATCACAGTAAAAATGGTTTTGGAGAAAAGCAAAGTCTTTTCGTTTGGCAAGTGCATAAAATGTCGTCTATACAAACAGAAATATCATGTTTGTTTGTCGCAGTTCCTCCAGATTTCTCCCTAGAAAATATGAATGTGTAGAGCTGGTGTCTCCATGTGGAACCAATTAGTGATTCCAAGCACAAAATTAATTGTTCCCTGATAAAAACATTCAAAACAATATAGTCCATCAATAATATCGAGAAAGAAAAAACACAGAGGCTTTCACAATATTTCAGATTGAATTAGCCAAAACACAACTGGATATTTCTGTTTTCATCCAGTCATATCCGGACAAAGTGGTTTGGAATTCGTATGCTATGGGCTGAGCAAATAAGAGTAAAAATTGTTTTGTAGAAATCAAAGTCTTTACGTTATGGAAGTGCATAAAATATCATCGATACAAACAGAAATATCATTTTTGTTTGCCACAGTTCCTCTAGCTTTCTCCGTAGAAAATACGAATGTGTAGGGCTAGTATCTCCATGTGGAATGACTTCCTGTATCCAAGCTCAAAATAAAATGTTCCCCGATAAAAAACATTCAAAACAATAAAGTCTGTGGATAATCCTGAAAAATCAAACACAGAGGCTGTAGCAATATCTCTGATTGAGTTAAGCAAAACAAAACCAGATATTTCCGGTTTCATCCAGTCATATCCGGACAAACTGGTGTGGAATTCGTATGCAATGGACCGAGAAAATCACAGTAAAAATGGTTTTGGAGAAAAGCAGTCTTTTCGTTGGGAAGCGCATAAAATGTCATCTATACAAACAGAAATATCATGTTTTCGCAGTTCCTCCAGCTTTCTCCCTATAAAATACGAATGTGTAGAGTTGGTGTCTCCATGTGGAACCAATTATTGTTTCTTCAGTACAAAATTAAATGTTCACTGATAAAAACATTCAAAACAATAAAGTCCATCGATAATATCCAGAAAACACAAACACAGAGGCTATCACAATATTTCGGATTGAGTTTGCCAAAATATAACTGGATATTTCTGTTTTCATCCAGTCATATCCGGAAAAAGTCGTTTGGAATTCGTATGCAATGGACTGAGAAAATCACAGTAAAAATGGTTTTGGAGAAAAGCAAAGTCTTTTCGTTAGGCAAGTGCATAAAGTGTCATCTATTCAAACAGAAATATCATGTTTGTTTGCCACAGTTCCTCTAGCTTTCTCCCTAGAAAATACAAATATGTAGAGCTGGCGTCCACATGGTGAACCAATTAGAGTTTCTACGGGACAAAACGAAATGTTCCCTGATAAAAACATTTAAAACAATAAAGTCCATCTATAATATCAAGAATACACAAACACAGAAACTTTCACAATATTTCGCATTCAATTAGTAAAAACAGACCCGGATATTTCCGGTTTCATCCAGTCATATCCGGAAAAAGTTGTTTGGAATTTGTATGCAATGGACCGAGAAAATCACAGTAAAAATGGTTTTGGCGAAATGCAAAGTCTTTTCGTTAGGCAAGTGCATAAAATGTCATCTATACAAACAGAAATATCATGTTTGTTTGCTGCAGTTCCTCTAGCTTTCTCCCTAGAAAATACGAATATTTTCAGCTGGGGTCTCCATGTGGAACCAATTGCTGTATCCAAGCTCAAAATAAAATGTTCCCCGATAAAAAAACAGTCTAAAGAATAAAGTCCAGATAGGAAATTAGGAGAGCGGCAAGATGGCGGAATAGGCAGGGAGCACACTATTAGTCCAGGGGAGAGACTGTCTAATATAAGTGGAGATACTGCAGGGTAAGGAAGATTAGGGGATGAAACAGCAGAGTAAACACTTCCAGAACTAGTGATTCACAGTGTACCTGCGTGGAGAGCGTGTTAGCCCAAGTTCAGGACACCAGCGGCAGACTCAACACACCAGCGCTGGAACGTGAGGTGAGCCGAACCTCAACAGCCCAAGACACCAGCGGGCAAGTGGAAAGAGCAGGCTAGAGGGAACGAGGCTTGAAACTCCGTGGGGAAAAATTCACCAGGCCAACTAGAAGAGAGATAGGAAAAAAAAAATTAAAAAATGACCGATACGGACACAAGTTTCTCTCTCTCCGCTCACCTCTCAAAGGTGAGCAAGACAGAGCAGGCGCCATTTTGGACATACATCATAAGCAGGGTGACCTCAGGTCTGCACCGGCCCTAAGCCTAGCAGAAACACCTGACTCTGGGGGGAGGGGTGAAATAACAGGAGGTTAGGATCTAACTTGGCAACCCAGTGGGAGATTGCAGGAGAATTGGAGCCCACACTGAGGGCAGCACAGATTTCCTGTGTGGTCCTTGGGAAAGAGCTTCCAATCTCTAGCTCCTGTGGGTATATCATTTGCCTGCTAACTACCTCCAATTGCCTTCAGCTGTGCAGAATTACTTCCCTTTTGAATCAAAAAAAGAAAGAGACATTTACCACACCTAACCTGGGAGTGTCATCTTTGACACACCCTCAACCCTGAGGAACCAAACACAGCTCTCAGTCCACACTCATCTCAAGCCTCTAAGGCTCCACTGAGTCTAAGACTCCACTTAATATAGAGCCATAGTGTAACAAGAAAAAACACCACAGTGAAGAAACCAAATATCTCCAACATGCCAAACAACAAACACAAAAACCAAGCTAACGAGAACAAGGAAGACACTATGGCGCCCCCAAATGAAAAAGACACCCCAATTCAAGATTATGAAGACGATGAGATTGAAGAAATGCAAGAAGCGGATCTCAAAAAATTGATAAGAACATTAAGAAGTTCTCAAAAACAAATTCTTCAACTACAGAAATCCTTAATGGACAAGATAGAAAATCTCTCTCGTGAAAATGAAATATTAAGGAGGAATCAAAATGAAATGAAACAACTAGTGGAACAAGAAACTGTGATAGTGACGAGAAATCATAATGAAATGAAGAATTCAATAGATCAAATGACAAACACATTAGAGAGCCTTAAAAACAGAATGGGCGAAGCAGAAGAGAGAATATCAGACTTAGAAGACGGAGAACAGGAAAGGAAACAGGCAAACCAAAGAAAAGAAGAAGAAATCGGAAATCTAAAAAATATTGTCAGGAATCTACAGGATACTATTAAAAAACCCAACATTCGGGTTCTAGGAGTTCCTGAAGGCATGGAGATGGAGAAAGGATTAGAAGGCATTTTCAGTGAGATACTAGCAGAAAATTTCCCAGGTTTGGAGGACAGAGGCATCTTAGTACAGGAAGCTTATAGAACCCCTAATAAACATGACCAAAAGAGATCCTCACCACGACATGTTGTAATCAAACTCACCACAGTGAAACATAAAGAGAAGATCCTAAAATGTGCAAGAGAGAAACGTCAGATTACTCTTAGAGGATCTCCAATTAGACTCACAGCAGACTTCTCATCAAAAACCCTACAAGCTAGAAGGGAATGGCGAGACATAGCCCAGGTACTAAGAGAGAAAAACTGCCAGCCCAGAATACTATATCCTGCAAAGGTCTCATTTGTGAATGAAGGTGAAATTAAGACTTTTCATAGCAAACAGAAACTGAAAGAATTTGTTGCCACTCATCCTGCCCTGCAAAAGATGCTTAAAGATGTGTTACACACAGAAACACAGAAACACGGTCACCAATAAGAAAGAAGGTAAAGGAAGGAAACCTCACAGCAAAAGATCACAGGAAGCTCAATTTCTCTTTGACATAGAATTAAACTCTGATGCTCTGTTAAAGCAATGTGTTAAAGTAATCTATTATGTGCTCTTGATGTCTGTTAAATTCTGATTGTTCAAAAACAGCTGAATTTTTATTAAGAGCTATGGGTTATTTAAATAGGTGCTTAATTTCAAAGATTTGAATAGTCACCTTGTAACAATGACCAAATTTGGTCTATGTTATGTCATGATTTTAAGGAATCTTATTTCAACCAGATATTTTGGATTTTGAGCCTTATTGGCATTCATGACAGACATTCAAAAAATCAAAGTTTCAAACAATCTGGTCTCTAAAATTTCCAGTAAATCCTGGACTTTGGCTTTTCCAGTTTGGGCCCAACTGAAAAAATCGAAGGACCTATGTCTCTCATCTTATAGAGACACCAACTAAGCAGGCTATTTGGATTATATTAGAAGGACTGTCAGGATGTGATATGGTACCAGACTTTAAGTTTCTATAATGGAAAATGCTATTAATACAAATGTTTGAGAATTAAAAAGTCTAATGATCTTGTGTTACTAGACATGATAGTTATCTTAATGAGAAAGCCCCAGAGGCCTAAAGGGTTACATTCTTGTAAAATCCTACAGGTGCTTTCAAAAATACTGTGAAGTAAGCAAGTGCCTCTTGTTGGTTGATGAGTTTATAATTTTAAACATGGCGACTTAAAGTCTTTTGTCATCCATAGTTATATATGATGTGCTGCTCATAAAACTAAAGCGTTGTTGGTTCTGTGTTTAGCTGTCCTCCTATAGGTTCCTAGGGACTTTTTCCAGCCACTTTTATTGTATTCAGTACTTTGGGATGGCTCTGTAAACAGATGAAGCCAATAATGTATTAACAGTACCAACTGAGAGAAAGTATGGTTAACTGCGGTTACTAAAAACAAAAAGCAATTCAAATCCATTGGCAATCTACAAAAAGAGTTAAAGATTTTAAAAGCTATTATTAAAATTTCTATATTGGTCTATTATGCTATGTTATGTGTGTGTACATATTGTATGTCCACATGGGGAAATTTTATTAAGAGTTTTATTTTAAATGGCTTATAGATAAGATTGTCCATAAATTTAAGCTGCTAAAATCAATCAAAGATACATTTTAATTGGTGTGACCTGAATCTCTGTATCATATGTTTTATACTTCTTGGTAGAAAGAAACTAAAGACTTTTTAGATGGTTGTGCTTAAGTTTACTGGCTAAACAAACTACACCATGTTAGATATTTAAGAGGTGTTTTCAAATACATGATTCTTAAAATTCATAGAAGGCATTGGACCTTCTGGTAAATGTTTTCTTAAGTTGTTATCTAATGGTTGAAACAGTGTGCTAAGTATTCATGTAATATTGCTATTGTCAGTAAGCGATCTAGGACTTGCTCCCTCATTTCTCTATTCTAAGCCCAACTTGTTCTTTCATTTCTCTATTCTCTTCAAGGTAGGAAACTAATTCTATTATAAAGGAATCTGTAGGACGCACAATTTAATCTTTAGACCTTATAAAAGAGATGGCTAACATTTTTCTGTAATAGCATAGCCAAAATAAGAACTTAAATAATAATCTCATAGTAGATTCACTTTGCCATCCGCGAAGTATACAGTAAGTAGAAAAAAAACTCCCTTTCAGACCAAAGGGAAAGAAAGTTTAAAGTGAGAATATAATTTTCCTCATGGGCATTGTCTACCTTAGAAAAACTACTGCAGAACATGCCTGTGACTATAGACTTGTAGTTCAGGCCGCAGAAGATTAGAGATGGGACTCGGGCACTCCCTTGACTTGCATCCTCTGGTCTGCTTTAACACAAACCAGGAGGAAAAGAAAGCTGGGCATCAGAAGCAATGGGTGGCAGGCCTATTAATGGCTGATCTGTACAGTGATCTGCCCTCAAGGAGACCCAACAGGCCAGTCCACTGCAGTGGCTTTCAATGTGGTAAGCCTGGGCTTCAGCAGAAGTCAGCTTGTGAAGAGCCCTGGCAGCTCTGCCAAGAGTTGGATCACTGGAAATGGACCTGCCCTGGAGTCGAAGGATGCCCAGGTCAGAGCCACAGATCTTATTGGCTCTAAGCTGAAAAGCCCTTCACTCAGCCCAACTTCCAAAGTGACCACTGCAGCTGAGGGTTTGGTCAAGTAGGGTCAGCAACATTGCAGGCAGAACTGTAAATTTCTTGTTAGAGATGCCCCCTGCATTTACCTGGCCAGCGCTCCTCCCAGGCCAGCCAAGTAATGAAAGTCAACAGAGTGCCTTCCCCTAGGAGGTTCACACCTCCCTTAGGATATACCCCATGTGAAGAGATAGATAGGTCTGGGCCTCTGAATTTACAAGGCCTAAAGCCCACCAGATAATTATCAAGCCCCTTCTATCAGGTTCTATTTGCCTCTCAATCAGAAAAATTACTTGTAGCTTAGACAGCACCTTTCTTAGCTCCTCTAATAATGACTCTGTCCTTTGTTCTAGGCCCTGTCTAGTGCACTTGGGCCTCATTCCTTTGCAATCATAACCTCTACTCTACCACCAATGGCTCTACTCCCAACCTGTGTGTACTGATGGTCCTCTTCCCCACTTAATGCTGTACAATTGTTCAAACCTGGTAAGTGCCACTCTATGGATCATTGGTTACTATCCTCACTCTGTCTTTTATGACCTTGTCTAAATATGATCAGAGTCGGTAAACTTGGAAGGTTTCCAATGGCTTGACAACACATGATGAAAGCCTAGGATGGTTACTGGTGCCATAAAATAGAGTGTCGATTTGTAGGGTCAACAACAGGAGCCACTGTGCACTTGCTCCTCATGTGGGATCTCTGTCCTTAATGTGCTGTACATTGTGATTTTATGCTATAACTAGTACTCAAACAGCATGTTTCACTTTGTGTTTCTATGTGGGTGCAAAGTGTTGAAATCTTTACTTCATATATACTAAATTGATCCTATGTATATAAAGAGAATTGTAAATGAATCTTGATGCAAATGAAAGGGGAGAGGGAGCGGTAGAGGGGAGGGTTGCGGGTGGGAAGGGAGTTATGGGAGGGGGAAGCCATTGTATTCGATAAGCTGTACAATGGAAATTTATATTCATTAAATAAAAGCTTATCCAGAAAACACAAACACAGAGGCTTTCACAATATTTCAGATTGAGTTAGCCAAAAGACAGCCATATATTTCTAGTTTCATCCAGTCATATGCGGACAAAGTGGTGTGGAATTCGTATGCAATGAACCAAAAAAATCAAAGTACAAATGGTTTTGGAGAAGAGCAAAGAATTTTCGTTAGGCAAGTGCATAAAATGTCATCTATACAAACAAATATCATGTTTGTTTGCCGCAGTTCCTCTAGCTTTCTACCTAGAAAATATGAATGTGTAGAGTGGTGTCTTCATGTGGAACCAATTAATGTATCCAAGCTCAAAATAAAATATTCCCTGATAAAGAAAAACATTCAAAACAATAAAGTCCGTGGATAATATCCAGAAAACACAAACACAGAGGCTGTAGCAATATCTGGGAATGAGTTAGCCAAAAAGAAAACCGGATATTTCCGATTATAGTCAGTCATATCCGGTAAACTGGTGTGGAATTCCTATGCAATGCACCGAGAAAATCACAGTAAAATTGGTTTTGGATGAAAGCAAAGTCTTTTCGTTAGGCGAGTGCATAAAATGTCATCTACACAAACAGAAATATCCTGTTTGTTTGCCGCAGTTCCTCTAGCTTTCTCCCTAGAAAATAAAAATATGTAGAGGTGGTGTCCCCATGATGAACCAATTACTGTATCCAAGCTAAAAATAAAATGTTCCCCGATAAAAAATATTCAAAACAATAAAGTGCATTTATAATACCCAGAAAACACAAATACAGAGGTTGTAGCAATATCTGGGATTGAGTTAGCCAAAACAAAACCAGATATTTCCGTTTTCATCCACTCATATCCGGACAAATTGGTGTGGAATTCGTATGTAATGGATCGAGAAAACCACAGTAAAAATGGTTTTGGAGAAAAGCAAAGTCTTTTCGTTAGGAAAGTGCATAAAATGTCATCTATACAAACAGAAATATCATGTTTGTTTGGCGCAGATCCTCCAGCTTTCTCCCTAGAAAATACGAATACATTTGAGCTGGTGTCTCCATGTGGATCCAATTAATGTATCCAAGCTCAAAATAAAATATTCCCTGATAAAGAAAAACATTCAAAACAATAAAGTCCGTGGATAATATCCAGAAAACACAAACACAGAGGCTGTAGCGATATCTGGGAATGAGTTAGCCAAAAAGAAACCGGATATTTCCGATTTCAGTCAGTCATATCCGGTAAACTGGTGTGGAATTCGTATGCAATGCACCAAGAAAATCACAGTAAAATTGGTTTTGGATGAAAGCAAAGTCTTTTCGTTAGGCGAGTGCATAAAATGTCATCTACTCAAACAGAAATATCCTGTTTGTTTGCCGCAGTTCCTCTAGCTTTCTCCCTAGAAAATAAAAATATGTAGAGGTGGTGTCTCCATGTGGAACCAATTACTGGATCCAAGCTGAAAGTAAAATATTCCCCGATAAAAAATTTTAAAAACAATAAAGCCCATGGATAATATCCGGAAAACACAAACACAGATTCTTTCACAATATTTGGGATTGAGTTAGCCAAAACAAAACCTGATATTTCAGTTTTCAACCAGTCACATCCGGACAATGTGTTGTGGAATTCGTATGCAATGGACCAAGAAAATCACAGTAAAAATGGTTTTGGAGAGAAGCAAAGTCTTTTCGTTAGGCAAGTGCATAAAATGTCATCTATACAAACAGAAATATCATGTTTGTTTGCCACAGTTCCTCTAGCTTTCTTTCTAGAAAATACGAATGTTTAGTGCTGGTGTCTCCATTTTGAATCAATTAATGTTTCCAAGCACAAAATTAAATGTTACCCGATAAAAAGTATTCAAAATAATAAAGCCCCTGGATAATATCAGGAATACACATACACAGAGGTTTTAGCAATATCTCGGATTGATTTAGCCAAAACAAAGCGGGATATTTCCGGTTTCATCCAGTCATATCCGGATAAACTGGTGTGGAATTCGTATGCAATGGATCAAGAAAATCACAGTAAAAATGGTTTTGGAGGAAAGCAAAGTCTTTTCGTTAGGCAAGTGCATGAAATGTCATCTATACAAACAGAAATATCAGGTTTGTTTGCCGCAGTTCCTTTAGCTTTCTCTTTAGAAAATACGAATGTGTAGAGCTGGTGTCTCGATGTGGAACCAATTAGTGTTTCCAAAACAAAATTAAATGTTCCCTGAAAAAAACATTCATAAAAAATAAAGCCCGTGGATAATATCAGTAATACACAAACACAGAGGCTTTCACAATATTTCGGATTGAGTTAGCCAAAACACAACCCGATATTTCTGGTTTCATCCAGTCATATCCGGACAAAGTGGTGTGGAATTCATATGCAATGGACCGAGAAAATCTCAGTAAAAATGGTTTTGGAGAAAAGCAAAGTCTTTTCGTTAGGCAAGTGCATAAAATGTCATCTATACGAAAAGAAATATCAGGTTTGTTTGCCGCAGTTCCTCTAGCTTTCTCCTTAGAAAATACGAATGTGCAGAGCTGGTGTCTCCATGTGGAAACATTACTGTATCCAAGCTCAAAATTATATGTTCCCTGATAAAAAAACATTCAAAAAAATAAAGTCTGTGGATAATATCAGGAATACACAAACACAGAGGCTGTAACAATATCTGGGATTGAGTGAGCCAAAACACAACCGTATATTTCTGTTTTCATCTAGTCATATCCGGACAAACTGGTATGGAATTCGTATGCAATGGACCGAGAAAATCACAGTAAAAATGGTTTTGGAGAAAAGCAAAGTCTTTTCGTTAGGCAAGTGGTTAAAATGTCATCTATATAAACAGAAATATCATGTTTGTGTGGTACAGTTCCTCTAGCTTTCTCCCTGGAAAATACGAATGTGTACAGCTACTGTCTCCATGTGGAAACAATTAGTGATTCTCTTCAAAATTAAATGTTCCCTGATAAAAGACATTCAAAACAATAAAGTCTGTGGATAATATCAGGAACACTCAAACACAGAGGCCTTCACAATATTTCAGATTGAGTTAATCAAAACACAACCGGATATTTCCGGTCTCATCCAGTCATAGCCGGACAAAGTGGTGTGGAATTCGTATGCAATGGACCGAGAAAATCAGAGTAAAAATGGTTGTGGAGAAAAGCAAAGTCTTTTCGTTAGGCAAGTGCATAAAATGTCATTAACACAAACAGAAATATCCTGTTTGTTTGCCGCAGTTCCTCTAGCTTTCTCCCTAGAAATTACAAATGTGTAGAGCTGGTGTTCCCATGATGAACAAATTAGTGTTTCAACGGTATAAAATTAAATGTTCCCTGTAAAAATATTGAAAACAATAAGTCCATCGATAATATCCAGAAACACAAACACAGAGGCTGTAGCATAATTTTGGATTGAGTTAGCCAAAACACAACCAGATATTTCTGGTTTCATCCAGTCATATCCAGGCAAACTGGTGTGGAATTTGTATGCAATGGACCGAGAAAATCACAGTAAAAATGGATTTTGAGAAAAGCAAAGTCTGTTCGTTAGGCAAGTGCACAAAATGTCATCTACACAAACAAAAATATCATGTTCGTTTGCCCCAGTTCCTCTAGCTTTCTCCCTAGAAAATAGGAATGTGTAGAGCTGGTGTCCATGTGGAACAAATTATTGTTTCTACGGTACAACATAAAATGCTCCCTGATAAAAACATTCAAAACAATAAAGTCCCTCGATAATATCCAGAAAACACAAACTCAGAGGCTGTAGCAATATTTTGGATTGAGTTAGCCAAAACACAACCGGATAATTCTGCTTTCATCAATCATATCTGGTAAACTGGTATGGAATTCATTTGCAATGGACCGAGAAAATCACAGTAAAAATCGTGTTGGAGAGAAGCAAAGTCTTTTCGTTAGGCAACTGCATAAAATATCATCTATACAAACAGAAATATCATGTTTGTTTGTCGCAGTTCCTCTAGCTTTTTCCCTAGAAAATACAAATATTTAGAGGTGCTTTCTCCACGTGGAACCAATTAAAGTATCCAAGCTGAAAATAAAATGTTCCCCGATAAAAAATTTTCAAAACAATAAAGCCCGTGGATAATATCCGGAAAACACAAACACAGATGCTTTCACAATATTTGGGATTGAGTTAGCCAAAACACAACCTGATATTTCTGTTTTCAACCAGTCACATCCGGACAATGTGTTGTGGAATTCGTATGCAATGGACCGAGAAAATCACAGAAAAATGGTTTTGGAGAGAAGCAAAGTCTTTTCGTTAGGCGAGTGCATAAAATGTCATCTACACAAACAGAAATATCCTGTTTGTTTGCCGCAGTTCCTCTAGCTTTCTCCCTAGAAAATAAAAATATGTAGAGGTGGTGTCCCCATGATGAACCAATTACTGTATCCAAGCTAAAAATAAAATGTTCCCCGATAAAAAATATTCAAAACAATAAAGTGCATTTATAATACCCAGAAAACACAAATACAGAGGTTGTAGCAATATCTGGGATTGAGTTAGCCAAAACAAAACCAGATATTTCCGTTTTCATCCACTCATATCCGGACAAATTGGTGTGGAATTCGTATGCAATGGATCGAGAAAACCACAGTAAAAATGGTTTTGGAGAAAAGCAAAGTCTTTTCGTTAGGAAAGTGCATAAAATGTCATCTATACAAACAGAAATATCATGTTTGTTTGGCGCAGATCCTCCAGCTTTCTCCCTAGAAAATACGAATACATTTGAGCTGGTGTCTCCATGTGGATCCAATTAATGTATCCAAGCTCAAAATAAAATATTCCCTGATAAAGAAAAACATTCAAAACAATAAAGTCCGTGGATAATATCCAGAAAACACAAACACAGAGGCTGTAGCGATATCTGGGAATGAGTTAGCCAAAAAGAAACCGGATATTTCCGATTTCAGTCAGTCATATCCGGTAAACTGGTGTGGAATTCGTATGCAATGCACCAAGAAAATCACAGTAAAATTGGTTTTGGATGAAAGCAAAGCCTTTTCGTTAGGCAAGTGCATAAAATGTCATCTACTCAAACAGAAATATCCTGTTTGTTTGCCGCAGTTCCTCTAGCTTTCTCCCTAGAAAATAAAAATATGTAGAGGTGGTGTCTCCATGTGGAACCAATTACTGGATCCAAGCTGAAAGTAAAATATTCCCCGATAAAAAATTTTAAAAACAATAAAGCCCATGGATAATATCCGGAAAACACAAACACAGATTCTTTCACAATATTTGGGATTGAGTTAGCCAAAACAAAACCTGATATTTCAGTTTTCAACCAGTCACATCCGGACAATGTGTTGTGGAATTCGTATGCAATGGACCAAGAAAATCACAGTAAAAATGGTTTTGGAGAGAAGCAAAGTCTTTTCGTTAGGCAAGTGCATAAAATGTCATCTATACAAACAGAAATATCATGTTTGTTTGCCACAGTTCCTCTAGCTTTCTTTCTAGAAAATACGAATGTTTAGTGCTGGTGTCTCCATTTTGAATCAATTAATGTTTCCAAGCACAAAATTAAATGTTACCCGATAAAAAGTATTCAAAATAATAAAGCCCCTGGATAATATCAGGAATACACATACACAGAGGTTTTAGCAATATCTCGGATTGATTTAGCCAAAACAAAGCGGGATATTTCCGGTTTCATCCAGTCATATCCGGATAAACTGGTGTGGAATTCGTATGCAATGGATCAAGAAAATCACAGTAAAAATGGTTTTGGAGGAAAGCAAAGTCTTTTCGTTAGGCAAGTGCATGAAATGTCATCTATACAAACAGAAATATCAGGTTTGTTTGCCGCAGTTCCTTTAGCTTTCTCTTTAGAAAATACGAATGTGTAGAGCTGGTGTCTCGATGTGGAACCAATTAGTGTTTCCAAAACAAAATTAAATGTTCCCTGAAAAAAACATTCATAAAAAATAAAGCCCGTGGATAATATCAGTAATACACAAACACAGAGGCTTTCACAATATTTCGGATTGAGTTAGCCAAAACACAACCCGATATTTCTGGTTTCATCCAGTCATATCCGGACAAAGTGGTGTGGAATTCATATGCAATGGACCGAGAAAATCTCAGTAAAAATGGTTTTGGAGAAAAGCAAAGTCTTTTCGTTAGGCAAGTGCATAAAATGTCATCTATACGAAAAGAAATATCAGGTTTGTTTGCCGCAGTTCCTCTAGCTTTCTCCTTAGAAAATACGAATGTGCAGAGCTGGTGTCTCCATGTGGAAACATTACTGTATCCAAGCTCAAAATTATATGTTCCCTGATAAAAAAACATTCAAAAAAATAAAGTCTGTGGATAATATCAGGAATACACAAACACAGAGGCTGTAACAATATCTGGGATTGAGTGAGCCAAAACACAACCGTATATTTCTGTTTTCATCTAGTCATATCCGGACAAACTGGTATGGAATTCGTATGCAATGGACCGAGAAAATCACAGTAAAAATGGTTTTGGAGAAAAGCAAAGTCTTTTCGTTAGGCAAGTGGTTAAAATGTCATCTATATAAACAGAAATATCATGTTTGTGTGGTACAGTTCCTCTAGCTTTCTCCCTGGAAAATACGAATGTGTACAGCTACTGTCTCCATGTGGAAACAATTAGTGATTCTCTTCAAAATTAAATGTTCCCTGATAAAAGACATTCAAAACAATAAAGTCTGTGGATAATATCAGGAACACTCAAACACAGAGGCCTTCACAATATTTCAGATTGAGTTAATCAAAACACAACCGGATATTTCCGGTCTCATCCAGTCATAGCCGGACAAAGTGGTGTGGAATTCGTATGCAATGGACCGAGAAAATCAGAGTAAAAATGGTTGTGGAGAAAAGCAAAGTCTTTTCGTTAGGCAAGTGCATAAAATGTCATTAACACAAACAGAAATATCCTGTTTGTTTGCCGCAGTTCCTCTAGCTTTCTCCCTAGAAATTACAAATGTGTAGAGCTGGTGTTCCCATGATGAACAAATTAGTGTTTCAACGGTATAAAATTAAATGTTCCCTGTAAAAATATTGAAAACAATAAGTCCATCGATAATATCCAGAAACACAAACACAGAGGCTGTAGCATAATTTTGGATTGAGTTAGCCAAAACACAACCAGATATTTCTGGTTTCATCCAGTCATATCCAGGCAAACTGGTGTGGAATTTGTATGCAATGGACCGAGAAAATCACAGTAAAAATGGATTTTGAGAAAAGCAAAGTCTGTTCGTTAGGCAAGTGCACAAAATGTCATCTACACAAACAAAAATATCATGTTCGTTTGCCCCAGTTCCTCTAGCTTTCTCCCTAGAAAATAGGAATGTGTAGAGCTGGTGTCCATGTGGAACAAATTATTGTTTCTACGGTACAACATAAAATGCTCCCTGATAAAAACATTCAAAACAATAAAGTCCCTCGATAATATCCAGAAAACACAAACTCAGAGGCTGTAGCAATATTTTGGATTGAGTTAGCCAAAACACAACCGGATAATTCTGCTTTCATCAATCATATCTGGTAAACTGGTATGGAATTCATTTGCAATGGACCGAGAAAATCACAGTAAAAATCGTGTTGGAGAGAAGCAAAGTCTTTTCGTTAGGCAACTGCATAAAATATCATCTATACAAACAGAAATATCATGTTTGTTTGTCGCAGTTCCTCTAGCTTTTTCCCTAGAAAATACAAATATTTAGAGGTGCTTTCTCCACGTGGAACCAATTAAAGTATCCAAGCTGAAAATAAAATGTTCCCCGATAAAAAATTTTCAAAACAATAAAGCCCGTGGATAATATCCGGAAAACACAAACACAGATGCTTTCACAATATTTGGGATTGAGTTAGCCAAAACACAACCTGATATTTCTGTTTTCAACCAGTCACATCCGGACAATGTGTTGTGGAATTCGTATGCAATGGACCGAGAAAATCACAGAAAAATGGTTTTGGAGAGAAGCAAAGTCTTTTCGTTAGGCAAGTGCATAAAATCTCATCTATACAAACAGAAATATCATGTTTGTTTGCCGCAGTTCCTTTAGCTTTCTCCCTAGAAAATACGAATGTGTAGAGCTGGTGTCTCGATGTGGAAACAATTAGTGTTTCCAAAAACAAAATTAAATATTCCCTGAAAAAAACATTCATAAAAAATAATGTCCGTGGATAATATCAGTAATACACAAACACAGAGGCTTTCACAATATTTCGGATTGAGTGAGCCAAAACACAACCGGATATTTCTGGTTTCATCCAGTCATATCCGGACAAAGTGGTGTGGAATTCGTATGCAATGGACCGAGATAATCACATTAAAAATGGTTTTGGAGAAAAGCAAAGTCTTTTAATTAGGCAAGTGCATAAAATATCATCTATAAAAACAGAAATATCATGTTTGTTTGCCACAGTTCCTCTAGCATTCTCCATAGAAAATACGAATGTGTAGAGCTGGTGTCTCCATGTGGAAACAATTAGTGTTTCGCAGGACAAATTAAATGTTCCCTGATAAAAGATATTGAAAACAACAAATTCTGTGGATATTATCAGGAATACACAAACACGGAGGCTGTAGCAATATCAGGGATTCAGGTAGCCAAATCACAACCTGATATTTCTGGTTTCATCCAGTCATATCCGGACAAACTGGTGTGGAATTCGTATGCAGTGGACCGAGAAAATCACAGTAAAAATGGTTTTGGAGAAAAGCAAAGTCTTTTCGTTAGGCAAGTGCGTAAAACGTCATCTATACAAACAGAAATATCATGTTTGTTTGCCGCAGATCCCCCAGCTTTCTCCCTAGAAAATACGAATATATTTGAGCTGGTGACTCCATGTGGAACCAATTAATGTATCCAAGCTCAAAATAAAATATTCCCTGATAAAGAAAAACATCCAAAACAATAAAGTCCGTGGATAATATCCAGAAAACAGAAACACAGAGGCTGTAGAAATATCTGGGAATGAGTTAGCCAAAAAGAAAACCGGATATTTCCGATTTCAATCAGTCATATCCGATAAACTGGTGTGGAATTCGTATGCAATGCACCGAGAAAATCACAGTAAAAATGGTTTTGGATGAAAGCAAAGTCTTTTCGTTAGGCGAGTGCATAAAATGTCATCTACACAAACAGAAATATCCTGTTTGTTTGCCGCAGTTCCTCTAGCTTTCTCCCTAGAAAATAAAAATATGTAGAGGTGGTGTCTCCATGTGGAACCAATTACTGGATCCAAGCTGAAAATAAAATGTTCCCCGATAAAAAATTTTAAAAACAATAAATCCCATGGATAATATCCGGAAAACACAAACACAGATTCTTTCACAATATTTGGGATTGAGTTAGCCAAAACACAACCTGATATTTCTGTTTTCAACCAGTCACATCCGGACAATGTGTTGTGGAATTCGTATGCAATGGACAAAGAAAATAACAGTAAAAATGGTTTTGGAGAGAAGCAAAGTCTTTTCGTTAGGCAAGTGCATAAAATGTCATCTATACAAACAGAAATATCATGTTTGTTTGCCACAGTTCCTCAAGCTTTCTTTCTAGAAAATACGAATGTTTAGTGCTGGTGTCTCCATTTTGAATCAATTAATGTTTCCAAGCAAAAAATTAAATGTTACCCGATAAAAAATATTCAAAATAATAAAGCCCCTGGATAATATCAGGAATACACATACACAGAGGTTTTAGCAATATCTTGGATTGATTTAGCCAAAACACAACCGGATATTTACGGTTTCATCCAGTCATATCCGGACAAACTGGCGTGGAATTTGTATGCAATGGAATTAGAAAATCACAGTAAAAATGGTTATGGAGGAAAGCAAAGTCTTTTCGTTAGGCAAGTGCATGAAATGTCATCTATACAAACAGAAATATCATGTTTGTTTGCCGCAGTTCCTTTAGCTTTCTCTTTAGAAAATACAAGTGTGTAGAGCTGGTGTCACAATGTGGAACCAATTAGTCTTTCCAAAAAAAAATTAAATGTTCCCTGAAAAAAACATTCATAAAAAATAAAGCCCGTGGATAATATCAGTAATACACAAACACAGAGGCTTTCACAATATTTTGGATTGAGTTAGCCAAAACACAACCCGATATTTCTGGTTTCATCCAGTCATATCTGGACAAAGTGGTGTGGAATTCGTATGCAATGGACCGAGAAAATCTCAGTAAAAATGGTTTTGGAGAAAAGCAAAGTCTTTTAATTAGGCAAGTGCATAAAATGTCATTAACACAAACAGAAATATCATGTTTGTTTGCCGCAGTTCCTCTAGCTTTCTCCCTAGAAATTACTAATGTGTAGAGCTGGTGTTCCCATGATGAACGAATTAGTGTTTCTACGGTATAAAATTAAATGTTCCCTGTAAAAATATTGAAAACAATAAGTCCATCGATAATATCCAGAAAACACAAACACAGAGGCTATAGCAATATTTTGGATTGAGTTACCCAAAACACAACCAGATATTTCTGGTTTCATCCAGTCATATCCAGACAAAGTGGTGAAGGAATTCGTATGCAATGGACCGAGAAAATCACAGTAAAAATGGTTTTGGAGAAAAGCAAAGTCTTTTCGTTAGGCAAGTGCACAAAATGTCATCTACACAAACAGAAATATCATGTTTGTTTGCCGCAGTTCCTCTAGTTTTCTCCCTAGAAAACACGAATTTGTAGAGCTGGTGTCCCCATGATGAACCAATTAGTGTTTCTACAGTACAAAATTAAATGTTCCCTAATAAAAGCATTCAAAACAATAAAGTTCGTTGATTATATCCAGAAAACACAAACACAGAGGCTATAGCAATATTTCAGATTGAGTTAGCCAAAACACAAACAGATATTTCTGCTTTCATCCAGTCATATGTGGACCAAGTTTTGTGGAATTCATATGCAATGGACAGAGAAATTCACAGTACAAATGGTTTTGGAGAAAAGCAAAGTCTTTTCGTTAGGCAAGTGGATAAAATGTCATCTATACAAACAGAAATATCATGTTTGTTTGGTACAGTTCCTCTAGCTTTCTCCCTGGAAAATACGAATGTGTACAGCTACTGTCTACATGTGGAAACAATTAGTGTTTTCCTTCAAAATTAAATGTTCCCTGATAAAAGACATTCAAAACAATAAAGTCTGTGGATAATATCAGGAACACTCAAACACAGTGGCTTTCACAATATTTTGGATTGAGTTAACCAAAACAAACCGGATATATCCGGTTTCATCCAGTCATAGCCGGTCAAAGTGGTGTGGAATTCGTATGCAATGGACCGAGAAAATCAGAGTAAAAATGGTTGTGGAGAAAAGCAAAGTCTTTCGTTAGGCAAGTGGATAAAATGTCATCTATACAAACAGAAATATCATGTTTGTTTGGTACAGTTCCTCTAGCTTTCTCCCTGGAAAATACGAAAGTGTACAGCTACTGTCTACATGTGGAAACAACTAGTGTTTTCCTTCAAAATTAAATGTTCCCTGATAAAAGACATTCAAAACAATAAAGTCTGTGGATAATATCAGGAACACTCAAACACAGAGGCTTTCACAATATTTTGGATTGAGTTAACCAAAACAAACCGGATATATCCGGTTTCATCCAGTCATAGCCGGACAAAGTGGTGTGGAATTCGTATGCAATGGACCGAGAAAATCAGAGTAAAAATGGTTGTGGAGAAAAGCAAAGTCTTTTCGTTAGGCAAGTGCAAAAATGTCATCTATACAAACAGAAATATCATGTTTGCTTGCTGCAGTTCCTCTAGCTTTCTCCCTAGAAAATATGAATATGTAGAGCTGGTGTCCCCTTGATGAACCAATTAGTGTTTCAAGGGTACCAAATTAAATGTTCCCTGATAAAAAATATTCAAAAAAATAAAGTCCATCGATAATATCCAGAAAACACATACACAGAAGCTTTCACATTATTTCGGGTTTAGTTAGCCAAAACAAAACTAGATATTTCCAGATTCATCCAGTCATATCCGGAGAAACTGGTGTGGAATTCATATGAAGTGTACCAAGAAAATGCAGAAAAATTGTTTTGGAGAAAAGCAAAGTCTTTTCGTTAGGCAAGTGCGTAAAATGTCATCTATACAAACAGAAATATCATGTTTGTTTGCTGCAGTTCCTCTAGCTTTCTCCCTAGAAAATATGAATATGTAGAGCTGGTGTTCCCATGATGAACCAATTAGTGATTCTATGGTACAAAATTAAATGTTCCCTGATAAAAACATTCAAAACAATAAAATCCATTCATAATATCTTGAAAACACAAACACAGAATCTTTCACAATATTTCGGATTGAGTTAGCCAAAACACAACCAGATATTTCTGGTTTCATCCAGTCATATCCGGACAAAGTGGTGTGGAATTCGTATGCAATGGACCAAGAAAATCTCAGTAAAAATGGTTTTGGAGAAAAGCAAAGTCCTTTCCTTAGGCAAGAGCATAAAATGTCATCTATACAAACAGAAATATGATGTTTGTTTGCCGCTGATCCTCTAGCTTTCTACCTAGAAAATACGAATACTTAGAGCTGGGGTCTCCATGTGGAAACAATTACTCTATCCAAGCTCAAAATAATATGTTCCCCGATGAAAAACATTCAAAACAATAAATCCCGTTGATAATATCCAGAAAACACAAACACAGAGGCTGTAGCAATATCTGGGATTGAGTGAGCCAAAACACAACCGTATATTTCTGTTTACATCCAGTCATATCCGGACAAACTGGTATGGAATTCGTATGCAATGGACCAAGAAAATCAAAGTACAAATGGTTTTGGAGAAAAGCAAAGTCTTTTCGTTAGGCAAGTGGATAAAATGTCATCTATACAAACAGAAATATCATGTTTCTGTGGTACAGTTCCTCTAGCTTTCTCCCTGGAAAATACGAATGTGTACAGCTACTGTCTCCATGTGGAAACAATTAGTGTTTCCCTTCAAAATTAAATGTTCCCTGATAAAAGACATTCAAAACAATAAAGTCTGTGGATAATATCAGGAATACTCAAACACAGAGTCTTTCACAATATTTTGGATTGAGTTAACCAAAACACAACCGGATATATCTGGTTTCATCCAGTCATAGCCGGACAAAGTGGTGTGGAATTCGTATGCAATGGACCGAGAAAATCAGAGTAAAAATGGTTGTGGAGAAAAGCAAAGTCTTTCGTTAGGCAAGTGGATAAAATGTCATCTATACAAACAGAAATATCATGTTTGTTTGGTACAGTTCCTCTAGCTTTCTCCCTGGAAAATACGAAAGTGTACAGCTACTGTTTACATGTGGAAACAACTAGTGTTTTCCTTCAAAATTAAATGTTCCCTGATAAAAGACATTCAAAACAATAAAGTCTGTGGATAATATCAGGAACACTCAAACACAGAGGCTTTCACAATATTTTGGATTGAGTTAACCAAAACAAACCGGATATATCCGGTTTCATCCAGTCATAGCCGGACAAAGTGGTGTGGAATTCGTATGCAATGGACCGAGAAAATCAGAGTAAAAATGGTTGTGGAGAAAAGCAAAGTCTTTTCATTAGGCAAGTGCAAAAATGTCATCTATACAAACAGAAATATCATGTTTGCTTGCTGCAGTTCCTCTAGCTTTCTCCCTAGAAAATATGAATATGTAGAGCTGGTGTCCCCTTGATGAACCAATTAGTGTTTCAAGGGTACCAAATTAAATGTTCCCTGATAAAAAATATTCAAAAAAATAAAGTCCATCGATAATATCCAGAAAACACATACACAGAAGCTTTCACATTATTTCGGGTTTAGTTAGCCAAAACAAAACTAGATATTTCCAGATTCATCCAGTCATATCCGGAGAAACTGGTGTGGAATTCATATGAAGTGTACCAAGAAAATGCAGAAAAATTGTTTTGGAGAAAAGCAAAGTCTTTTCGTTAGGCAAGTGCGTAAAATGTCATCTATACAAACAGAAATATCATGTTTGTTTGCTGCAGTTCCTCTAGCTTTCTCCCTAGAAAATATGAATATGTAGAGCTGGTGTTCCCATGATGAACCAATTAGTGATTCTATGGTACAAAATTAAATGTTCCCTGATAAAAACATTCAAAACAATAAAATCCATTCATAATATCTTGAAAACACAAACACAGAATCTTTCACAATATTTCGGATTGAGTTAGCCAAAACACAACCAGATATTTCTGGTTTCATCCAGTCATATCCGGACAAAGTGGTGTGGAATTCGTATGCAATGGACCGAGAAAATCTCAGTAAAAATGGTTTTGGAGAAAAGCAAAGTCCTTTCCTTAGGCAAGAGCATAAAATGTCATCTATACAAACAGAAATATGATGTTTGTTTGCCGCTGATCCTCTAGCTTTCTACCTAGAAAATACGAATACTTAGAGCTGGGGTCTCCATGTGGAAACAATTACTCTATCCAAGCTCAAAATAATATGTTCCCCGATGAAAAACATTCAAAACAATAAATCCCGTTGATAATATCCAGAAAACACAAACACAGAGGCTGTAGCAATATCTGGGATTGAGTGAGCCAAAACACAACCGTATATTTCTGTTTACATCCAGTCATATCCGGACAAACTGGTATGGAATTCGTATGCAATGGACCGAGAAAATCAAAGTACAAATGGTTTTGGAGAAAAGCAAAGTCTTTTCGTTAGGCAAGTGGATAAAATGTCATCTATACAAACAGAAATATCATGTTTCTGTGGTACAGTTCCTCTAGCTTTCTCCCTGGAAAATACGAATGTGTACAGCTACTGTCTCCATGTGGAAACAATTAGTGTTTCCCTTCAAAATTAAATGTTCCCTGATAAAAGACATTCAAAACAATAAAGTCTGTGGATAATATCAGGAATACTCAAACACAGAGGCTTTCACAATATTTTGGATTGAGTTAACCAAAACACAACCGGATATATCTGGTTTCATCCAGTCATAGCCGGACAAAGTGGTGTGGAATTCGTATGCAATGGACCGAGAAAATCAGAGTAAAAATGGTTGTGGAGAAAAGCAAAGTCTTTCGTTAGGCAAGTGGATAAAATGTCATCTATACAAACAGAAATATCATGTTTGTTTGGTACAGTTCCTCTAGCTTTCTCCCTGGAAAATACGAAAGTGTACAGCTACTGTTTACATGTGGAAACAACTAGTGTTTTCCTTCAAAATTAAATGTTCCCTGATAAAAGACATTCAAAACAATAAAGTCTGTGGATAATATCAGGAACACTCAAACACAGAGGCTTTCACAATATTTTGGATTGAGTTAACCAAAACAAACCGGATATATCCGGTTTCATCCAGTCATAGCCGGACAAAGTGGTGTGGAATTCGTATGCAATGGACCGAGAAAATCAGAGTAAAAATGGTTGTGGAGAAAAGCAAAGTCTTTTCATTAGGCAAGTGCAAAAATGTCATCTATACAAACAGAAATATCATGTTTGCTTGCTGCAGTTCCTCTAGCTTTCTCCCTAGAAAATATGAATATGTAGAGCTGGTGTCCCCTTGATGAACCAATTAGTGTTTCAAGGGTACCAAATTAAATGTTCCCTGATAAAAAATATTCAAAAAAATAAAGTCCATCGATAATATCCAGAAAACACATACACAGAAGCTTTCACATTATTTCGGGTTTAGTTAGCCAAAACAAAACTAGATATTTCCAGATTCATCCAGTCATATCCGGAGAAACTGGTGTGGAATTCATATGAAGTGTACCAAGAAAATGCAGAAAAATTGTTTTGGAGAAAAGCAAAGTCTTTTCGTTAGGCAAGTGCGTAAAATGTCATCTATACAAACAGAAATATCATGTTTGTTTGCTGCAGTTCCTCTAGCTTTCTCCCTAGAAAATACGAATGCTTAGAGCTGGTGTTCCCATGATGAACCAATTAGTGATTCTATGGTACAAAATTAAATGTTCCCTGATAAAAACATTCAAAACAATAAAATCCATTCATAATATCTTGAAAACACAAACACAGAATCTTTCACAATATTTCGGATTGAGTTAGCCAAAACACAACCAGATATTTCTGGTTTCATCCAGTCATATCCGGACAAAGTGGTGTGGAATTCGTATGCAATGGACCGAGAAAATCTCAGTAAAAATGGTTTTGGAGAAAAGCAAAGTCCTTTCCTTAGGCAAGAGCATAAAATGTCATCTATACAAACAGAAATATGATGTTTGTTTGCCGCTGATCCTCTAGCTTTCTACCTAGAAAATACGAATACTTAGAGCTGGGGTCTCCATGTGGAAAGAATTACTCTATCCAAGCTCAAAATAATATGTTCCCCGATGAAAAACATTCAAAACAATAAATCCCGTTGATAATATCCAGAAAACACAAACACAGAGGCTGTAGCAATATCTGGGATTGAGTGAGCCAAAACAAAACTAGATATTTCTGTTTTCACCCAGTCATATCTGGACAAACTGGTGTGGAATTCGTATGCAATGGACCGAGAAAATCACAGTAAAAATGGTTTTGGAGAAAAGCAAAGCCTTTTTGTTAGGCAAGTGCATAAAATGTCATCTATACAAACAGAAATATAATGTTTGCTTGCCGTAGATCCTCTAGCTTTCTACCTAGAAAATAGAAATACGTAGAACTGGGGTCTCCATGTGGAAACAATTACTCTATCCAGGCTGATAAAAATATGTTCCCCGATGAAAAACATTCAAATCAATAAATCCCGTTGATAATATCCAGAAAACACAAACACAGATGCTGTAGCAATATCTGGGATTGAGTTAGCCAAAACAAAACCAGATATTTCCGGTTTCATCCAGTCAATCTGGAAAACGGGTGTGGAATTCGTATGCAATGGACCGAGAAAATCACAGTAAAAATGGTTTTGGAGAAAAGCAAAGGCTTTTCGTTAGGCAAGTGCATAAAATGTCATCTATACAAACAGAAATATCATGTTTGCTTGCTGCAGTTCCTCTAGCTTTCTCCCTAGAAAATATGAATATGTAGAGCTGGTGTCCCCATGATGAACCAATTAGTGTTTCAACGGTACCAAATTAAATGTTCCCTGATAAAAAATATTCAAAAAAATAAAGTCCATCGATAATATCCAGAAAACACATACACAGAAGCTTTCACATTATTTCGGATTTAGTTAGCCAAAACAAAACTGGATATTTCCGGATTCATCCAGTCATATCCGGAGAAACTGGTGTGGAATTCATATGGAGTGTACCAAGAAAATGCAGAAAAATTGTTTTGGAGAAAAGCAAAGTCTTTTCGTTAGGCAAGTGCGTAAAATGTCATCTATACAAACAGAAATATCATGTTTGTTTGCTGCAGTTCCTCTAGCTTTCTCCCTAGAAAATACGAATGCTTAGAGCTGGTGTCCCCATGATGAACCAATTAGTGATTCTATGCTACAAAATTAAATGTTCCCTGATAAAAACATTCAAAACAATAAAATCCATTCATAATATCTTGAAAACACAAACCCAGAATCTTTCACAATATTTCGGATTGAGTTAGCCAAAACACAACCAGATATTTCTGGTTTCATCCAGTCATATCCGGACAAAGTGGTGTGGAATTCGTATGCAATTGACTGAGAAAATCAGAGTAAAAATGGTTTGGGAGAAAAGCAAACTCTTTTCGTTAGGCAAATACATAACGTGTCATCTATAGAAACAGAAATATGATGTTTGTTTGCAACAGTTCCTCTTGCTTTCTCCCTAGAAAATACGAATTTTTAGAGCTGGTGTCTCCATGTGGAACCAATTAGTGTTTCCAAGGACAAATTAAATATTCCCTGATAAAAAAACATTCAAAACAGTAAAGTACATGGATAATATCAGCAATACACAAACACAGAGGCTGTAGCAATATCTGGGAATGAGTTAGCCAAAACACAACCAGATATTTCTGGTTTATTGCAGTCATATCCGGACAAAGTGGTGTGGAATTCATATGCAATGGACCGATAAATCACAGTAAAAATGGTTTTGGAGAAAAAAAGTCTTTTTTTAGGCAAGTGCATAAAATGTCATCTAGACAAACAGAAATATCATGTTTGTTTGCTGCAGTTCCTCTAGCTTTCTCCCTGGAAAATACGAATTTTTAGAGCTGGTGTCTCCATGTGGAACGAATTTGTGTTTCCAAGCACAAAATTAAATGTTCCCTGAAAAAAAACATTCATAAAAATAAATTCCGTGGATAATATCAGGAATACACAAACACAGAGGCTGTAGTAAAATATGGGATTGATTTAGCCAAAAAAAACTGGACATTTCTGGTTACATCCAGTCATATCCGGACAAACTGTTGTGGTATTCATATGCAATGGACCGAGAAAATCACAGTACAAATGGTTTTGGAGAAAAGCAAAGTCTTTTCATTAGGCAAGTGCAAAGTTTCTTGGAATTCGTATGCAATGGACCAATAAAATCACAGTACAAATGGTTTTGGAGTAAAGCGAAGTCTTTTCATTAGGCAAGTGCATAAAATGTCATCTATACAAAAAGAAATATCATGTTTGTTTGCCGCAGTGCCTCTAGCTTTCTCTCTAGATAATAGGAATATGTGGAGCTGGTGTCCCCATGTGGAACCAATTAGTGTTGCTACAGTAGAAAATTTAATGTTCCCTGATGAAAAACATTCAAAACAATAATGTTCATCAATAATATCCAGAAAACTCAAACACAGTGGCTGTAGCAATATCTGGGATTGAGTTAGCCAAAACACAACCGGATATTTCTGGTTACGTCCAGTCATATCCGGACAAACTGTTGTGGAATTCATATGCAATGGACCATGAAAATGGTTTTGGAGAAAAGCAAAGTCTTTTCATTAGGCAAGCGTATGAAATGTCATCTATACAAACAGAAATATCATGTTTGTTTGCCGCAGTTCCTCTAGTTTTCTCCCTAGAATATACGAATGTGTAGAGCTGGTGTCCCCATGATGAACCAATTACTGTTTCCAAGCAAAAAATTAAATGTTCCCTGAAAAAATCATTGAAAATTATAAAGTCCATGCATAATATCAGGAATACACAAACACAGAGACTGTAGCAATACTTCGGATTGAGTTAGCCAAAACACAACCAGATATTTCTCGTTTCATCTAGTCATATCCGGACAAACTGGTGTGGAATACATATGCAATGGACCGAGAAAATTACAGTACAAATGATTTTGGAGAAAAGCAAAGTCTTTACGTTAGGCAAGATCATAAAATGTCATCTATACAAACAGAAATATCATGTTTATTTGCCCCAGTTCCTCTAGCTTTCTCCCTGGAAAATACGAATTTGTAGAGCTGGTGTCTCCATGTGGAACCAATGAGTGTTTCAAAGCACAAAATTAAATGTTCCCTGAAAAAAAAAACTTTGGAAAATATAAAGTCCATGCATAATATCAGCAATACACAAACACAGAGGCTGTAGCAATATCTGGGATTGATTTCGGCAAATCACAAGCAGATATTTCCGGTTTCATCCAGTCATATCCGGACAAAGTGGTGTGGAATTCGTATGCAATGGACCGAGAAAATCAAAGTACAAATGGTTTTGGAGAAAAGCAAAGCCTTTTTGTTAGGCAAGTGCATAAAATGTCATCTATACAAACAGAAATATCATGTTTTTTTGCCGCATTTCCTCTAGCTTTCTCCTTAGAAAATACGAATGTGTAGAGCTGATGTGTCCATGTGGAACCAATTAGTGTTTCCAAAGACAAAACTAAATGTTCCCTGATAAAAAACATTCCAATAAATAAAGTCTGTGGATAATATCAGGAATACACAAACACAGAGGCTGTAGCAATATCTGGGATTGAGTTAGCCAGAACAAAACTGGATATTTCCGGTTTCTTCCAGGAATATCCGGAAAAAATGGTGTGGAATTCGTATGCAATGGACGGAGAAAATCACAGTAAAAATGGTTCTGTTGAAAAGCAAAGTCATTTCGTTAGGCAAGTGCATAAAATGTCATCTATAATAACAGAAATATGATGTTTGTTTGCCACATTTCCTCTAGCTTTCTCCTTAGAAAATATGAATGTGTCGAGCTTGTCCCCATGTGGAACCAATTAGTGTTTCAATGGTACAAAATTAAATGTTGCCTGATAAAAAAATTCAAAACAATAAAGTCCCTCGATAATATCCAGAAAACACAAACACAGAGGCTTTCACAATATTTTGGATTGAGTTAACCAAAACACAACCGGATATATCCAGTTTCAAGCAGTCATAGCCGGACAAAGTGGTGTGGAATTCGTATGCAATGGACCGAGAAAAATCACAGTTTAAGAATGGTTTTGGAGAAAGCAAAGTCTTTTCGTGAGGCAAGTGCATAAAATATCATCTATACAAACAGAAATATCATGTTTGTTTGTCGCAGTTCCTCTAGCTTTCTCCCTAGAAAATACGAATGTGTAGAGCTGGTGTCTCCATGCGGAAATATTAGTGTTTCATAGCACAAAATTAAATGTTCCCTGATAAAAAACATTCAAAACAATAAAGTCTGTGGATAATATCAGGAATACACAAACACAGAGGCGGTAACAATATCTAGGATTGAGTTAGCCAAAACAAAACCAGATATTTCCGGTATTATCCAGTCATATCGGACAAACTGGTGTGGAATTCGTATGCAATGGAACGAGAAAATCACAATATATATGGTTTTGGAGAAAAGCAAAGTCTTTTCGTTAGGCAAGTGCATAAAATGTCATCTATAAAAAAAGAAATATCATGTTTGTTTGCCGCAGTTCCTCTATTTTTCTCCCTAGAAAATATGAATGTGTGGAGCAGGTGTCCCCATGATGAACCAATTGGTGTTTCTACGGTACAAAATTAAATGTTCTCTGAAAAAAGAAACATTCAAAACACTAAATTCCATCGATAATATCCAGAAAACTCAAACACAGAGCTGTAGCAATATCTGGGATTGAGTTAGCCAAAACAAAACGGGATATTTCCGGTTTCATCCAGTCTTATCCGGACAATTTGGTGTGGAATTCGTATGCAATGGACCGAGAAAATCACAGTAGAAATGGTTTTGGAGAAAAGCAACGTCTTTTCATTAGCAAGCACATAAAATGTCATCTATACAAAGAGAAATATCATGTTTGTTTGCCGCAGTTCCCATAGCTTTCTCCCTAGAAAATACGAATGTGTGTAGCTGGTGTCCCCATGTGGAACCAATAACTGTTTGCAAGATCAAAATTAAATGTTACTTGAAAAAAAACATTGAAAAATATAAAGTCCATGAATAATATCGGGAATACACAAACACAGAGGCTGTAGCATTATTTCGGATTGAGTTATCCAAAACACAACCGGATATTTCTGGTTACGTCCAGTCATATCCGGACAAACTGGTGTGGAATTCGTATGCAATGGACCGAGAAAATCACAGTACAAATTTTTTTGGAGAAAGCAAAGTCTTTTCATTTTGCAAATGCATAAAATGTCATCTATACAAACAGAAATATCATGTTTGTTTGCCACAGTTCCTCTAGTTTTCTCACTAGAAAATACGAATGTCTGCAGCTGGTGTCCCCTGATGAACCTTTAGTGATTCTACGGTAAAAAATTAAATGCTCATTGATAAAAACATTGAAAACACTAAAGTCCATCGATAATATGCAGAACACAGAAACACATAGGCAGTAGAAATATCTGGGATTTTGTTAGCCAAAAAAAACAAAAAACAAAAAAAAACGGATATTTCCGGTTTCATCCAGTAATATCCGGACAAACTGGTGTGGAATTCGTATGCAATGCAACGAGAAAATCACAATAAATATGGTTTTGGAGAAAAGCAAAGTCTTTTTGTTAGGCAAGTGCATAAAATGTCATCTATACAAACAGAAAAATCATGTTCGTTTGCCGCAGTTCCTCTATTTTTCTCCCTAGAAAATATGAATGTGTGGAGCAGGTGTCCCCATGATGAACCAATTGGTGTTTCTACGGTACAAAATTAAATGTTCTCTGAAAAAAAAAACATTCAAAACACTAAATTCCATCGATAATATCCAGAAAACACAAACACAGAGCTATAGCAATATCTGGGATTGAGTTAGCCAAAATAAAACCGGATATTTCCGGTTTCATCCAGTCATATCCGGTCAAAGTGGTGTGGAATTCATATGCAATGGACCGAGAAAATCAAAGTACAAATGGTTTTGGAGAAAAGCAAAGCCTTTTTGTTAGGCAAGTGCATAAAATGTCATCTATACAAACAGAAATATCATGTTTGTTTACCGCAGTTCCTCTAGCTTTCTCCTTAGAAAATACGAATGTGTAGAGCTGATGTGTCCATGTGGAACCAATTAGTGTTTCCAAGGACAAAACTAAATATTCCCTGATAAAAAAATTCCAATAAATAAAATCTGTGGATAATATCAGGAATACACAAACACAGAGGCGGTAACAATATCTGGGATTGAGTTTGCCAAAACAAAACGGGATATTTCCGGTTTTATCCAGTCATATCCTGACAAACTGGTGTGGAATTCGTATGCAATGCACCGAGAAAATCACAGTAGAAATGGTTTTGGAGAAAAGCAAACTGTTTTCATTAGCAAGCACATAAAATGTCATCTATACAAAGAGAAATATCATGTTTGTTTACCGCAGTTCCCATAGATTTCTCCCTAGGAAATACGAATGTGTGGAGCTGGTGTCCTCATGTGGAACCAATTCGTGTTGCTACGGTACAAAATTAAATGTTCCCTGCTGAAAAAACATTCAAAACAAAAAGTCCATCTATAATATCCAGAAAACACAAACACAAGTGGCTGTAGCAATACCTGGGATTGAGTTAGCCAAAACAAAACCGGATATTTCTGGTTTCATCCAGTCATATCCGGACAAACTGTTGTGGAATTCGTATGCAATGGACCGAGAAAATCACAGTACATATGGTTTTGGAGAAAGCAAAGTCTTTTCATTAGGCAAGTACATAAAATGTCATCGATAATACAGAAATATCATGTTTGTTTGCCACATTTCCTCTATTTTTCTCCGTAGAAAATATGAATGTGTGGAGCAGGTGTCCCCATGATGAACCAATTGGTGTTTCTATGGTACAAAATTGAATGTTCTCTGAAAAAAAAAAAAACATTCAAAACACTAAAGTCCATCGATAATATCCAGAAAACACAAACACAGAGGCTGTAGCAATATCTGGGATTGAGTTACCAAAAACAAAACGGGATATTTCTGGTTTTATCCAGTCATATCCGGACAAACTGGTGTGGAATTCGTATGCAATGGACCGAGAAAATCACAGTAGAAATGGTTTTGGAGAAAAGCAAACTGTTTTCATTAGCAAGCACATAAAATGTCATCTATACAAAGAGAAATATCATGTTTGTTTACTGCAGTTCCCATAGATTTCTCCCTAGGAAATACGAATGTGTAGAGCTGGTGTCCTCATGTGGAACCAATTCGTGTTGCTAGAGTACAAAATTAAATGTTCCCTGCTGAAAAAACATTCAAAACAAAAAGTCCATCGATAATATCCAGAAAACACAAACACAGTGGCTGTAGCAATACCTGGGATTGAGTTAGCCAAAACAAAACCGGATATTTCTGGTTTCATCCAGTCATATCCGGACAAACTGGTGTGGAATTCGTATGCAATGGACCGAGAAAATCACAGTACATATGGTTTTGGAGAAAGCAAAGTCTTTTCGTTAGGCAAATGCATAAAATGTCATCGATACAAACAGAAATATCATGTTTGTTTGCCGCAGTGCCTCTAGCTTTCTCCCTGGAAAATACGAATGTGTAGAGCTGGTGTCTCCATGTGGAACCAATGAGTGTTTCAAAGCACAAAATTAAATGTTACTTGAAAAAAAAACTTTGGAAAATATAAAGACCATGCATAATATCAGGAATACACAAAAACAGAGGCTGTAGTATATCTGGGATTGAGTTCGCCAAAACACAACGGGATATTTCCGGTTTCATCCAGTCATATCCAGACAAAGTAGTGTGGAATTCATATGCAATGGCCCGAGAAAATCACAGTAAAATGGTTTTGTTGAAAAGCAAACTCTTTTCGTTAAGCAAGTGTATAAAATGTCATCTATAATAACATAAATATCATGTTTGTTTGCCGCAGTTCTTCTAGCTTTCTCCTTAGAAAATATGAATGTGTAGAGCTTGTCCCCATGTGGAACCAATTAGTGTTTCAATGGTACAAAATTAAATGTTGCCTGATAAAAACATTCAAAACTATAAATTCCATCGATAATATTCAGGAACACAAACACTGAAGCTTTCACAATATTTCGGATTGAGATAGCCAAAACACAACAGGATATTTCTGGTTTCATCCAGTCATATCCGGACAAAGTGGTCTGTAATTCGTATGCAATGAACCAAGAAAATCACAGTATAAATGGTTCTGGAGAAAGCAAAGTCTTTTCGTGAGGCAAGTGCATAAATGTCATCTAAACAAACACAAATATCATGTTTGTTTGCCACAGTTCCTCTAGCTTTCTCCCTGGAAAATACGAATGTGTAGAGCTGGTGTCTTCATGTGGAACCAATTCGTGTTTCTACGGTACACAATTAAATGTTCCCTGAAAAAATAATTCGAAAAAAAAAAGTCTGTGGATACTTTCAGGTATACACAAACACAGAGGCTATAGTAATATTTCGGATTGAGTTAGCCAAAACACAACCACATATTTCTGATTTCATTCAGCCATATCGGTACAAATTGGTGTGGAATTCGTATGCAATGGACCAAGAAAATCAGAGTAAAAATGGTTTTGGAGAAAAGCAAAGTCATTACGTTAGGCAAGAGCATAAAAGGTCATCTAAACAAACAGAAATATCAGGTTTGTTAGCCGCAGTTCCTCTAGCTTTCTCCCTAGAAAATACGAATGTGTAGAGCTGGTGTCTCCATGTGAAACCAATTAGTTTTTCCAAGCACAAAATTAAGTGTAACCTGAAAAAAAAAACATTGAAAAATATAAAGTCCATGCATAATATCAGTAATACACAAACACAGAGTCTGTAGCAATATCTGGGATTTAGTTAGCCAAAAAGAAAATACCAGATAATTCTGGTTTCATCCAGTCATATCTGGACAAACTGGTGTGGAATTCGTATACAATAGACTGAGAAAATCACAGTAAAAATGGTTTTGGAGAAAAGCAAAGTCGTTTCGTTACGGAAGTGCATAACATGTCATCGATACAAACAGAAATATCATGTTTCTTTGCCGCAGTTCCTCTAGCTTTCTCCCTAGAAAATACGAATGTGTGGAGCTGGTGTCCCCAGGATGAACCAATTAGTGTTTCTACGGTACAAAATTAAACGTTCACTGATAATAACATTCAAAACAATAAATTCCATCGATAATATCCAGAAAACACAAACACAGATGCTTTCACAATATTTCGGATTGCGTTAGCCAAAACTCAACCGGATATTTCTGGTTTCTTCCAGTCATATAGGACAAACTGTTGTGGAATTGGTATGCAATGGACTGAGGAAATCACAGCAAAAATGGTTTTGAGAAAAGAAAAGTCTTTTCGTTAGGCAACTGCATAAAATGTCATCTATACAAACAGAAATATCCTGTTAGTTTGCCGCAGTTCCTCTAACTTTCTCCGTAGAAAATATGAATGTGTAGAGCTGGTGTCTCCATGTGGAAACTATCAGTGTTTCACAGCATAAAATTAAATGTTCCATGATAATAAACATTCAAAACAATAACGTTTGTGGATAATATCAGGAACACACAAACACAGAGTCGGTAACAATATCTGGGATTGAGTTAACCAAAACAAAACCGGATATTTCCAGTTTCATCCAGCCATATCCATACAAACTCCTGTGGAATTCGTATGCAATGGACCGAGAAAATCAGAGTAGAAATGGTTTTGGAGAAAACCAAAGTCATTACGTTAGGCAAGTGCACAAAATGTCATCTATACAAACAGAAATACCATGTTTGTTTGCCGCAGTCCCTCTAGCTTTCTCCCTAGTAAATACGAATGTGTAGAGCTGATGTCTCCATGTGAAACCAATTACTGCACCCAAGCTCAAAATAAAATGTTCAAAGAACAAAAACATTCAAAACAGTAGAGTCTGTGGACAATATAAAGAAAACACAAACATAGAGCCTGTAGCAATATCTGGGATTGAGTTAGCCAAAACAAAAGCAGATATTTCTGGTTTCATCCAGTCATATCCGGAAAAAGTTGCGTGGAATTCGTATGCAATGGACCAAGAGAATCACAGTAAAAATGGTTTTGGAAAAAAAGCAAAGTCTTTTCGTTAGGCAAGTGCATAAAATGTCATCTATACAAACAGAAATATCATGTTTGTTTGCCGCAGTTCCTCTAGCTTTCTCCCTAGTAAATACGAATGTGTAGAGCTGATGCCTCCATGTGAAACCGATTACTGCACCCAAGCTCAAAATAAAATGTTCCAAGAAAAAAAAACATTCAAAACAGTAGAGTCTGTGGACAATATAAAGAAAAAACAAACATAGAGCCTGTAGCAATATCTGGGATTGAGTTAGCCAAAACAAAAGCAGATATTTCTGGTTTCATCAAGTCATATCCGGACAAAGTGGCGTGGAATTCGTATGCAATGGACCAAGAGAATCACAGTAAGAATGGTTTTGGAGAAAAGCAAAGTCTTTTCGTTAGGTAAGTGCATAAAATGTCATTTATAGAATAAGAAATATGATTTTTGTTTGCCGCAGTTCCTCTAGCTTTCTCCCTAGAAAATACGAATGTGTAGAGCGGGTGTTCCCATTATGAAAAAGTTAGTGTTTAAACCGTAGAAAATTAAATGTTCCCTGATAAAAACATTCAATACAATTAGTCCATCGATAATATCCAGAAAACACAAACAAAGGGTCTGTAGCAATATTTCGGATTGAGTTAGCGAAAACTAAACCATATATTTCTGGTTTCAACCAGTCACATCCGGACAAAGTGGTGTGGAATTGATATGCAATGGACCGAGAAAATCACAGTACAAATGGTTTTGGAGAAAAGCAAAGATTTACGTTAGGCAAATGCATAAAATGTCATCTATACAAACAGAAATATCATGTTTGTTTGCTGCAGATCCTCTAGTTTTCTCCCTAGAAAATACGAATGTGTAGAGCTGGTGTCCACATGATGAACAAATTAGTGTTTCAACGGTACAAAATTAAATGTTCCCTGATAAAAACATTCAAACCAATAAAATCTGGGGATAATATCAGGAATACAGAAACACAGAGGATTTCAAAATATTTCGGATTGACTTAGCCATAACACAACCAGATAATTTTGGTTTCATCCAGTCATATCCGGACAAACTGGTGTTTAATTCATATTCAATGGACCGAGAAAAATCACAGTTTAAAAATGGTTTTGGAGAAAGCAAAGTCTTTTCGTGAGGCAAGTGCATAAAATATCATCTATACAAACAGAAATATCATGTTTGTTTGTCGCAGTTCCTCTAGGTTTCTCCCTAGAAAATACGAATGTGTAGAGCTGGTGTCTCCATGCGGAAACAATTAGTGTTTCATAGCATAAAATTAAATGTTCCCTGATAATAAACATTCAAAACAATAAAGTCTGTGGATAATATCAGGAATACACAAACACAGAGGCGGTAACAATATCTGGGATTGAGTTAGCCAAAACAAAACCAGATATTTCCGGTTTCATCCAGTCATATCCTGACAAACTGGTGTGGAATTCATATGCAAGGGACTGAGAAAATCAGAGTACAAATGGTTTTGGAGAAAAGCAAAGTCTTTTCCTTACGCAAGTGTATAAAATGTCAACTATACAAACAGAAATATCATGGTTCTTTGCGGGAATTTCTCTAGCTTTCTCCCTAGAAAATACGAATGTGTAGAGCTGGTGTCTCCATGTGGAACCAATTAGTGTTTCCTAGCACAAAATTAAAAGTTCGCTGGAAAAAATCATTGATATATATAAAGTCCATGGATACTAACAGGAATACACAATCACAGAGGCCGTAGCAATATTTCGGATTGAGTTAGCCAAAACACAACCAGATATTTCTGGTTTCATCCAGTCATATCCGGACAAACTGATGCGGAATTCGTATGCAATGGACTGAGAAAATCACCGAACAAATAGCTTTGGAGAAAAGCAAAGTCTTTTCCTTAGGCAATTGCTTAAAATGTCATCTATTGAAACAGAAATATCATGTTTGTTTGCCGCAGTGACTCAACCTTTCTCCCTAGAAAATACGAATGTATAGAGCTGGTGTCTCCATGTGGAACCAATTAGTGTTTCCAAGCACAAAATTAAATGTTTCCTGAAAAAAAACATTCAAAAAAATAAAGTCCGTGGATAATATCAGGAATACACAAACAAAGAGGCTGTAGCAATATTTTGGATTGAGTTAGCCAAAACACAACCAGATATTTCTGGTTTCATCCAGTCATATCCAGACAAAGTGGTGTGGAATTCGTATGCAATGGACCGAGAAAATCACAGTACAAATGGTTTTGGAGAAAAGCAAAGTCTTTTCCTTAGGCAAGTGCATAAAATGTCATCTATACAAACAGAAATATCATGTTTGTTTGTCGCAGTTCCTCTAGATTTCTCCCTAGAAAATACGAATGTTTAGAGCTAGTGTCTCTATGTGGAAACAATTAGTGTTTCACAGCACAAAATTAAATGTTCCCTGATAAAAAACATTCAAAACAATGAAGTCTGTGGATAATATCAGTAATGCAGAACCACAGAGTTTGTAGCAATATCTGGGATTGAGTTAGCCAAAACACAACCAGATATTTCTGGTTTCATCCAGTGATATCCGGTCAAACTGGTATGGAATTCGTATGCAATGGACGAGACAATCACAGTAAAAATGGTTTTGGAGAAAAGCAAAGTCTTTACATTAGGCAAGTGCATAAAATGTCATCGATACAAACAGAAATATCATGTTTGTTTCCCGCAGTTCCTCCAGCTTTCTCCCTAGAAAATACGAATGTGTAGAGCTGGTGTCTCCATGTGGAACCAATTAGTGTTTCCAAGCACAAAATTAAATGTTCCCTGATAAAAAAACATTCAAAAAAAAGTCCATGGATAATATCAGCAATACACAAACACAGAGTCTGTAGCAATATTTCGTAATGAGTTCACCAAAACACAACCAGATACTTCTGGTTTCATCCTGTCATATCCGGAATAATTCGTTTGGAATTTGGATGCAATAGACCAAAAATAACAGTAAAAATCGTTTTGGAGAAAAGCAAAGTCGCTTCATTAGGAAAGTGCATAAAATGTCATCTATACAAACAGAAATATCATGTTTGCCGCAGTTCCTCTAGCTTTTTCCCTAGAAAATACGAATGTGTAGAGCTGGTATTCCCATGATGAACCAATTATTGATTTCAAGCACAAATTAAATGTTTCCTGAAAAAAAAAACATTCATAACAATAATGTCCATTGATAATATGCAGAAAACACAAACACAGAGACTGTAGCAATATCTGGGATTGAGTTAGCCAAAACAAAACCGGATATTTCCGGTTTCATCCAATCATATCCGGACAAAGTGGTGTGGAATTCGTATGCAATGGACCAAGAAAATCACAGTAAAAATAGTTTTGGAGAATAGCAGAGTCTTTTCGTTAGGCAAGTTCATAAAATATCATCGATACAAACAGAAATTTCATGTTGGTTTGCTGCAGGTCCTCTAGCATTCTCCCTAGAATATATAAATGTGTAGAGCTGGTGTCTCCATGTGGAATCAATTAGTGTTTCCAAGCACAAATTAAGTGTTCCTGATAAAAACATTCAAAACAATAAAGTCCATGGATAATATCAGGAATACAAACACAGAGCCTGTAGCAATATCTGGGATTGAGTTACCATAAACACAACCGGATATTTCGGGTTTCACCCAGTCATATCCAGTAAACTGGTGTGGAATTCGTATTCAATGGACCGAAAAAATCACAGTAAAAATGGTTTTGGAGAAAAGCAAAGTCTTTTCCTTAGGCAAGGGCATAAAATATCATCTATACAAACAGAAATATCATGTTTGTTTGCCACAGTTCCTCTAGCTTTCTCCGTAGAAAATACGAATGTGTAGAGCTGGTGTCCCCATGATGAACCAATTTGTGTTTCAACGGTACAAAATTAAATGTTCCCTGATAAAAACATTCAAAAGCATGAAGTCCATCGATAATATCCAGAAAAAACAAACACAGAGGATTTCACAATATTTCGGATTGAGTTAGCAAAAACACAACCAGATATTTCTGGTTTCATCCAGTCATATCGGGACAAACTGGTGTGGAATTCGTATCCAGTGGAGCAAGAAAATCACAGTAGAAATGGTTTTGGAGAAAAGCAAAGTCTTTTCATTAGGCAAGCGCAGAAAATGTCATCTATACAAACAGAAATATCATGTTTGTTTGCCGCAGTTCCTCTAGCTTTCTCCCTAAAAAATACGGATGTGTAGAGCTGGTGTCTCCATGTGAAAACAATTAGTGTTTCACAGCACAAAGTTAAATGTTCCCTGAAAAAAAAAACATTCAAAACAATAAATTCTGTGGATAATATCAGGAATACACTAACACATGGGCTGTAGCAATAACCGGGCTTGAGTTAGCCAAAACAAAACCGGATATTTCCGGTTTCTTACAGTCATATCCAGACAAACTGGTGTGGAATTCGTATGCAATTGACTGAGAAAATCACAGTAAATATGGTATGGAGAAAAGCAAAGTCTTCTTGTTAGGCAAGTGCATAAAATGTCATCTATACAAACAGAAATATCCTACTTGTTTGCCGCAGTACCTCTAGGTTTCTCCCTGGAAAAGACGAATGTGTAGAGCTGGTGTCTCCATGTGGAACCAATTAGTGTTTCCAAGCACAAAATTAAATGTTCCCTGAAAAAAAAACATTGAAAAATATAAAGTCCGTGGATAATATCAGGAATACACAAACACAGAGGCTGTAGCAATATCTGGGATTGAGTTCGCCAAAACACAACCAGATATTTCTGGTTTCCTCCAATCATATCCGGACAAAATGGTGTGGAATTCGAATGCAATGGACCCAGAAAATAATAGTAAAAATGGTTTTGTAGAAAAGCAAAGTCTTTTCGTTAGGCAAGTGCATAAAATGTCATCTATACAAACAGAAATATCATGTGTGTTTGCCTCAGTACCTCTAGCATTCTCCCTAGAAAATGTAAATGTGTGGAGCTGGTGTCCCCATGTGGAACCAATTAGTGTTTCTACGGTACAAAATTAAATGTTCCCTGATAATAAAACTTTCAAAACACTAAAGTCCATCGAAAATATCCAGAAAACACAAACACAGAGGCTGTAGCAATATCTGGGATAGAGTTAGCCAAATCACAACCGGATATTTCTGGTTTCATCCAGTCATATCCAGATAAACTGGTGTGGAATTCGTATGCAATGGACCGTGCAAATCACAGTAAAAATGGTTTTGGAGAAAAGCAAAGTCATTTCGTTACGGAAGTGCATAACATGTCATCGATACAAACAGAAATATCTTGTTTCTTTGCCGCAGTTCCTCTAGCTTTCTCCCTTGAAAATTCGAATGTGTAGAGCTGGTGTCACCATGAGGAACCAATTAGTGTTTGCAAGCACAAAATTAAATGTTCCCTGAAAAAAAAAACATTGAAAAATATAAAGTCCATGCATGATATCTGGAATACACAAACAGAGAGGCTGTAGCAATATTTCGGATTGAGTTAGCCAAAACACAACCAGATATTTCTGGTTTCATCCAGTCATATCCGGAAAAACTGGTGTGGAATTCGTATGCAATGGATCGAGAAA
Organism: Lepus europaeus; assembly: GCF_033115175.1. Classification (NCBI taxonomy): domain Eukaryota; kingdom Metazoa; phylum Chordata; class Mammalia; order Lagomorpha; family Leporidae; genus Lepus; species Lepus europaeus. The sequence goes on from NW_026909196.1 coordinate 1,357,353, forward strand.
ATCACAGGAAAAATGGTTTTGGAGAAAAGCAAAGTCATTTCGTTAGGCAAGTGCGTAACATGTCATCAATACAAACAGAAATATCATGTTTGTTTGCCGCATTTCCTCTAGCTTTCTCCCTAAAAAATACGAATGTGTAGAGCTGATGTCTCCATGTGGAAACAATTAGTGTTTCACAGCACAAAATTAAATGTTCCCTGAAAAAAAAAACATTTATAAAAATAAAGTCTGTGGATAATATCAGGAATACACTAACACAGGGGCTGTAGCACTATCTGAAATTGAGTTAGCGAAAACAAAACCAGATATTTCTGGTTTCACCCAGTCATATCCGGGCAAAGTGGTGTGGAATTTGTATGCAACGGACAGAGAAAATCACAGTAAAAATGGTTTTGGAGAAAAGCAACGTCCTTAAGTTAGGCAAGTGCCTAAAATGTCATCTATAGAATAAGAAATATCATGTTTGTTTGCCGCAGTTCCTCTAGCTTTCTCCCTAGAAAATACGCATTTATAGAGCTGGTGTCTCCATGTGGAAACAATTAGTGTTTCAATGGTAAAAAGTTAAATGTTGGCTGATAAAAACATTCAAATCAATAAAGTCCGTTGAGAATATCCGGAAAACACAAACACAGAGGCTTTCACAATATTTGTGATTGAGTTAGACAAAACACAACCGGATATTTCTGTTTTCTTCCAGTCATATCCGGACAAACTGGTGGGGAATTCATATGCAACAGACCGAGAAAATCACAGTACAAATGGTTTTGGAGAAAAGCAACGTCTTTTCCTTAGGCAAGTGCAAAAATGTCATCTATACAAACAGAAATATCCTGTTTGTTTGCCACAGTTCCTCTAGCTTTCTCCCTAGAAATTACGAATATGTAGAGCTGGTGTCTCCATGTGGAATGAGTTAGTGTTTCCAAGGACAAAATTAAATGTTCTCTGATAAAAAACATTCAAAACAATAAAGTCCGTGGATAATATCATTAATACACAAACACAGAGGCTGTTGCAATATCTGGGAGTGAGTTAGCCAAAACAAGACCGGATATTTCGGGTTTCATCCAATCATATCTGGTAAACTGGTGTGGAATTCGTATGCAATGGACCGAGATATTCACAGTAAAAATCGTTTTGGAGAAAAGTAAAGTATTTTCGTTAGGCAAGTGCATAAAATGTCATCTATACAAAAAGAAATGTTTGTTTGCCACAATTCCTCTAGCTTTCTACCTAGAAAATATGAATGTGTAGACATGGTGTCGCCATGTGGAACTAATTAGTGATTCCAAGCACAAAATTAAATATTCCCCGATAAACAACATTCAAAACAATAATGTCCATGGATAATATCTGGAAAACACAAACACAGAGGCTGTAGCAATATCTGGGATTGAGTTAGCCAAAACACAACCAGATATTTCCGATTTCATCCAGTCATATCCGGACAAGGTGGTGTGGAATTCGTATGCAATGGACTCTGAAAATCACAGTAAAAATGGTTTTGGAGGAAAGCAAATTTTTACGTTAGGCAAGGGCATAAAATATCGTCGATATAAACAGAACCATCATGTTTGTTTGCCGCAGTTCCTCCAGCTTTCCTCCTAGAAAATACGAATATTTTCTGCTCGTGTCTCCATGTGGAACCAGTACTGTATTCAAGCTCAAAATAAAATATTCTCCGATAAAAAATATTCAAACAATAAAGTCCGTGGATGGTATCCCAAAATCACAAACACAGCGGCTGTAGCAATATATAGGATTGAGTTAGCCAAAGGAATACCGGATATTTCCGGTTTCATCCAGTCATATACGCTCAACCTGTTGTGGAATTCTTATGCAATGGACAGAGAAAATTACAGTAAAAATTGTTTTAGAGAAAAGCATAGTCTTTTCATTAGGCAAGTGCATAAAATGTCATCTATACAAACAGAAATATCATGTTTGTTTGTCGCAGTTCCTCTAGCTTTCTCCCTAGAAAATACGAATGTGTAGAGCTGGTGTCCCCAATATGAAGTAATTAGTGTTTGAACGGTACAAAATTAAATGTTCCCTGATAAAAACATTCAAAACAATAAAGTCCATCGATAATGTCCAGAAAACACAAACACAGAAGTTTTCACAATATTTCGGATTGAGTTAGCCAAAACAAAACCGGATATTTCTGGTTTCATCCAGTTATTTCCGGAAAAAGTCTTCTTTAATTCGTATGCAATGGACTGAGATAATCACAGTAAAAATGGTTTTGGAGAAAAGCAAAGTCTTTTCGTTAGGCAAGTGCATAAAATGTCATCTATACAAACAGAAATATCATGTTTGTTTACCGCAGTTCCTCTAGTTTTTTCCCTAGAAAATACGAATATGTTCAGCTGGTGTCCCCATGTGGAACCAATTACTGTTTCCAAGCTCAAAATAAAATGTTCCCCGATAAAAATCATTCTAAAGAATAAAATATGGATAGGAAATTAGGAGAGCGGCAAGATGGCGGAACAGGCATGGAGCACACTATTAGTCTGGGGGAGAGACGGTTTAATATAATTGAAGGTACTGCATGGTCAAGGAAGAGTAGGGGATGAAACAGTAGAGTAAACACTTCCGGAACTAGTGATTCATAGTGTACCAGCCTGGAGAGCGTGGGAGCCCAAGTTCAGGACACCAGAGGCAGACTCAACACACCAGCGCTGGAACGTGAGGTGAGCCGAACCTCAATAGCCGAAGACACCAGTGGGCAAGTGGAAAGAGGAGGCCAGAGGGAACGAGGCTTGAAACTCCGTGGGGAAAAATTCACCACTCTAATAGAAGAGAGAGAGTAAAAAAGTAAAAAAAAATGTGACCGATACGGACACAAGTTTCTCTCTCTCCGCTCACCTCTCAAAGGTGAGCAAGACAGAGCAGGCGCCATTTTGGACATATGTCATAAGCAGGGCGACCTCAGGTCTGCACCGGCCCTGAGCCTAGCAGAAACACCTGACTCTGGGGGGAGGGGTGAAATAACAGGAGGTTAGGATCTAACTTGGCAACCCAGTGGGAGACTGCAGGAGAATTGGAGCCCACACTGAGGGCAGCACAGATTTCCTGTGTGGTCCTTGGGAAAGAGCTTCCGATCTCTGTCTCCTGTGGGCATATCATTTGCCTGCTAACTACCTCCAATTACGTTTAGCTGTGCAGAATTACTTCCCTTTTGAATCAAAAAAAGAAAGAGACATTTACTACATCTAACCTGGGAGTGTCATCTTTGACACACCCTCAACCCTGAGGAACCAAACACAGCTCTCAGTCCACACTCATCTCAAGCCTCTAAGACTCCATTGAAAGCAGACAGTCCACTTAATATAGAGCCATAGTGTAACAAGAAAAAACACCACAGTGAAGAAACCAAATATCTCCAACATGCCAAACAACAAACACAAAAACCAAGCTAACGAGAACAAGGAAGACACTATGATGCCCCCAAATGAAAAAGACACCCCAATTCAAGATTATGAAGACGATGAGATCGAAGAAATGCAAGAAGTGGATCTCAAAAAATTGATAAGAACATTAAGAAGTTCTCAAAAACAAATTCTTGAACTACAGAAATCCTTCATGGACAAGATAGAAAATCTCTCTCGGGAAAATGAAATATTAAGGAGGAATCAAAATGAAATGAAACAACTAGTGGAACAAGAAACTGTGATAGTGAGGAGAAATCATAATGAAATGAAGAATTCAATAGATCAAATGACAAACACATTAGAGAGCCTTAAAAACAGAATGGGTGAAGCAGAAGAGAGAATATCAGACTTAGAAGACGGAGAACAGGAAAGGAAACAGGCAAACCAAACAAAAGAAGAAATCAGAAATCTAAAAATATTATCAGGAATCTACAGGATACTTTTAAAAAACCCAACATTCGGGTTCTAGGAGTTCCTGAAGGCATGGAGAGGGAGAAAGGATTAGAAGGCATTTTCAGTGAGATACTAGCAGAAAATTTCCCAGGTTTGGAGAAGGACAGAGGCATCTTAGTACAGGAAGCTTATAGAACCCCTAATAAACATGACCAAAAGAGATCCTCACCACGACATGTTGTAATCAAACTCACCACAGTGAAACATAAAGAGAAGATCCTAAAATGTGCAAGAGAGAAACGTCAGATTACTCTTAGAGGATCTCCAATTAGACTCACAGCAGACTTCTCATCAAAAACCCTACAAGCTAGAAGGGAATGGCGAGACATAGCCCAGGTAGTAAGAGAGAAAAACTGCCAGCCCAGAATTCTATATCCTGCAAAGCTCTCATTTGTGAATGAAGGTGAAATTAAGACTTTTCATAGCAAACAGAAACTGAAAGAATTTGTTGCCACTCATCCTGCCCTGCAAAAGATGCTTAAAGATGTGTTACACACAGAAACACAGAAACATGGTCACCAATATGAAAGAAGGTAAAGGAAGGAAACCTCACAGCAAAAGATCACAGGAAGCTCAATTTCTCTTTGACATAGAATTAAATTCTGATGCTCTGTTAAAGCAATGTGTTAAAGTAATCTATTATGTGCTCTTGATGTCTGTTAAATTCTAATTGTTCAAAAACAGCTGAATTTTTATTAAGAGCTATGGGTTATTTAAAGATGTGCTTATTTGCAAAGATTTGAATAGCCACCTTGTAACAATGATCAAATTTGGTCTATGTTATCTCATGATTTTAAGGAATCTTATTTCAACCAGATATTTTGGATTTTGAGCCTTCTTGGCATTCTTGACAGGCATTCAAAAAATCAAAGTTTCAAACAATCTTGTCTCTAAAATTTCCAGTAAATCCTGGACTTTGGTTTTTCCAGTTTGGGCCCAACTGAAAAAATCGAAGGACCTATGTCTCTCATCTTATAGAGACACCAACTAAGCAGGCTATCTGGATTATATTAGAAGGACTGTCAGGATGTGATGTGGTACCAGACTTTAAGTTTCTATAATGGAAAATGCTATTAATACAAATGTTTGAGAATTAAAAAGTCTAATGATCTTGTGTTACTAGACATGATAGTTATCTTAATGAGAAAGCCCCAGAGGCCTAAAGGGTTAAATACTTGTAACATCCTACAGGTGCTTTCAAAAATACTATGAAGTAAGCAAGTGCCTCTTGTTGGTTGATGAGTTTACAATTTTAAACATGGTGACTTAAAGTCTTTTGTCATCCATAGTTATATATGATGTGCTGCTCATAAAACTAAAGCGTTGTTGGTTCTGTGTTTAGCTGTCCTCCTATAGGTTCCTAGGGACTTTTTTCAGCTACTTTTATTGCGTTCAGTACTTTGGGATGGCTCTGTAAACAGATGAAGCCAATAATGTATTAACAGTACCAACTGAGAGAAAGTATGGTTAACTGAGGTTACTAAAAACAAAAAGCAATTCAAATCCATTGGCAATCTAGAAAAAGAGTTAAAGATTTTAAAAGCTATTATTAAAATTGCTATATTGGTCTATTATGCTATGTTATGTGTGTGTACATATTGTATGTCCACTTGGGGAAAGTTTATTAAGAGTTTTATTTTAAATGGCTTACGGATAAGATTGTCCATAAATTTAAGCTGCTAAAATCAATCAAAGATACATTTTAATTGGTGTGACCTGAATCTCTGTATCATATGTTTTATACTTGTTGGTAGAAAGAAACTAAAGACATTTTAGATGGTTGTGCTTAAGTTTACTGGCTAAACAAACTACACCATGTTAGATATTTAAGAGGTGTTTTCAAATACATGATTCTTAAAATTTATAGAAGGCATTGGACCTTCTGGTAAATGTTTTCTTAAGTTGTTATCTAATGGTTGAAATGGTTTGCTAAGTATTCATGTAATATTGCTATTGTCAGTAAGCGATCTAGGACTTGCTCCCTCATTTCTCTATTCTCAGCCCAACTTGTTCTTTCATTGCTCTATTCTCTTCAAGGTAGGAAACTAATTCTATTATAAAGGAATCTGTTTGATGCACAATTTAATCTTTAGACCTTATAAAAGAGATGGCTAACATTTTTCTGTAATAGCATAGCCAAAATAAGAACTTAAATAATAATCTCATAGTAGATTCACTGTGCCATCCACGAAGTATACAGTAAGTAGAAAAAAACCTCCCTTTCAGACCAAAGGGAAAGAAAGTTTTAAAGTGAGAATATAATTTTCCTCATGGGCATTGACTACATTAGAAAACCTACTGCAGAACATGCTTGTGACTATAGACTTGTAGTTCAGGCCGCATAAGATTAGAGATGGGACTCGGGCACTCCCTTGACTTCCATCCTCTGGTCTGCTTTAACACAAACCAGGAGGAAAAGAAAGCTCGGCATCAGAAGCAATGGGTGGCAGGCCTATTAATGGCTGATCTGTACAGTGATCTGCCCTCAAGGAGACCCAACAGGCCAGTCCACTGCAGTGGCTTTCAATGTGGTAAGCCTGGGCTTCAGCAGAAGTCAGCTTGTGAAGAGCCCTGGCAGCTCTGCCAAGAGTTGGATCACTGGAAATGGACCTGCCCTGGAGTTGAAGGATGCCAAGGTCAGAGCCACAGATCTTATTGGCTCTAAGATGAAAAGCCCTTTACTCCGCCTAACTTCCAAAGTGACCACTGCAGCTGAGGGTTTGGTCAAGTAGGGTCAGAAACATTGCAGGCAGAACTGTAAATTTCTTGTTAGAGATGCCCCCTGCATTTACCTGGCCAGCGCTCCTCCCAGGCCAGCCAAGTAATGAAAGTCAACAGAGTGCCTTCCCCTAGGAGGTTCACACCTCCCTTAGGATATACCCCATGTGAAAAGATAGATAGGTCTGGGCCTCTGAATTTACAAGGCCTAAAGCCCACCAGATTATTATCAAGCCCCTTCTATCAGGTTCTATTTGCCTCTCAATCAGAAAAATTACTTGTAGCTTAGACAGCACCTTTCTTAGCTCCTCTAATAATGACTCTGTCCTTTGTTCTAGGCCCTGTCTAGTGCACTTGGGCCTCATTCCTTTGCAATCATAACCTCTACTCTACCACCAATGGCTCTACTCCCAACCTGTGTGTACTGATGGTCCTCTTCCCCACTTAATGCTGTACAATTGTTCAAACCTGGTAAATGCCACTCTTAGGATCATTGGTTACTATCCTCACTCTGTCTTTTATGACCTTGTCTAAATATGATCAGAGTCGGTAAACTTGGAAGGCTTCCATAGCCTTGGAAACTCATGATGACAGCCTAGGATGGTTACTGGCGCCATAAACTAGAGTGTCAATTTGTTGGGTCAACAACAGGAGCCACTGTGCACTTGCTCCTCATGTGGGATCTCTGTCCTTAATGTGCTGTACAATGTGATTTAATGCTATAACTAGTACTCAAACAGTATGTTTCACTTTGTGTTTCCATGTGGGTGCAAAGTGTTGAAATCTTTACTTCATATACACTAAATTGATCCTATGTATATAAAGAGAGTTGAAAATGAATCTTGATGCAAATGAAAGGAGGGAGGGAGCGGGAGATTGGAGCGTTGTAGGTGGGAGGGGAGTTATGTGAGGGGGGAAGCCTTTGTAATTCATAAGCTGTACACTGGAAATTTATATTCATTAAATAAAAGTTAAAAAAAAGAAAAAAAAATAAAGTCCGTTGATAATATCCAGAAAACACAAACACAGATGCTGTAGCAATATTTCGGATTGAGTTAGACAATAACAACCAGATATTTCTTTTTTATCCAGTCATATCCGCACAAACTCGTGTAGAATTCGTATGCAATGGACCAAAAAATCACAGTAAAAATGGTTTGGAGAAAAGCAAAGGCTTTTCGTTAGGCAAGTGCATAAAATGTCATCTAGACAAACAGAAATATCATGTTTGTTTGCCGCAGTTCCTCTAGCTTTCTCCCTAGAAAATGCAAATATCTAGTGCTGGTGTCCCCATGATGAACAAATTAGTGTTTCAAAGGTACAAAATTAAATGTTCCCTGATAAAAACATTCAAAACTATAAAGTTCGTCGATAATATCCAGAAAACACAAACACAGAGGCTTTCACAATATTTCGGATTGAGTTAGCCAAAACACAACCGGATATTTCTGGTTTCATCCAGTCATATCCGGATAAACTGGTGTGGAATTCGTATGCAATGGACTTCGAAAATCACAGTAAAAATGGTTTTGTAGAAAAGCAAAGTCTTTTCCTTAGGCAAGTAGATAAAATGTCCTCTATAGAAACAGAAATATCACGTTTGATTGTGGCAGTTACTCTAGCTTTCTCCCTAGAAAATACGAAAGTGTAGAGCTGTTGTCTCCATATGGAATCAATTAGTGTTTCAACGGTACAAAATTAAATGTTCCCTGAAAAAAAATTCAAAAAAATAAAGTCCGTGGAGTATATCAGGAAAACACAAACACAGAGGCTGTAGCATATTTTAAATTGAGTATCCAAAACACAACCAGATATTTCTGGTTTCATCCAGTCATATCTGGACAAAGTGGTTTGGAATTCGTATGCAATGGACTGAGAAAATCACATATTAATTCTTTTGAAGAAATGCAAAGTCTTTTCGTTAGGCAAGTGCATAAAATGTCATCGATACAAACAGAAATATCATGTTTGTTTGCCAAAGTTCCTCTAGCTTTCTCCCTAGAAAATACGAATGTGCAGAGCTGGTGTCCCCATGATGAACCAATTAGTGTTAATAAGATACATATTTAAATGTACCCTGATAAGAACATTCAAAACCATTAGTCCCTCGAATATATCCAGAAATTACAAACAAAGAATCATTCACAATATTTCGAATTGAGTTAGCCAAAAAACAACCGGATATTTCCGGTTTCATCCAGTCATATGTGGACAAAGTGGTTTGGAATTCGTATGCAATGGACCGAGAAAATCACACTAAAAATGGTTTTGGAGAAAAACAAAGTCTTTTCGTTAGGCAAGTGCATACAATGTCATCTATACAAACAGAAATATCATGTTTGTTTGCCCCAGCTCCTCTAGCTTTCTCCCTAGAAAATACGAATGTGTAGAGTGGGTGTCTCCATGTGGAACCAACTAGTATTTCGCAGCACAAAGTTAAATGTTCTCTGAAAAAAAAAAACATTCAAAACAATAAAGTCTGTGGATAATATCAGGAATACACAAACACAGAGGCGGTAACAATATCTGGGATTGAGTTAGCTGAAACAAAATCAGATATTTCCGGTTTCATCCATTCATATCCGTACAAACTTTTGTGCAATTCATATTCATTGGATCGAAAAAATCACAGTGAAAATGGTTTTGGAGAAACGCAAAGTCTTTTCGTTAGGCAAGTGCATAAAATATCATCTATACAAACAGAAATATCATGTTTGTTTGCCGCAGTTCCTCTAGCTTTCTCCCTAGAAAATACGAATGCTTAGAGCTGGTGTCCCCATGTGGAAACCCTTAGTGTTTCAAGCTAAAAAATTAAATGTTCCCTGATAAAAACATTCAAAGCAATTAAGTCCATCGATAATATCCAGAAACACAAACACAGAGGCTGTAGCAATATCTGGGATTTAGTTAGTCAAAACACAACCGGATATTTCTGGTTTCATCCAGTCATATGCGGACAAAGTGGTTTGGAATTCGTATGCAATGGACCGAGAAAATCACAGTAAAAATGGTTTTGGAGAAAAGCAAAGTCTTTTCATTAGGCAAGTGCATAAAATCTCATCGATACACACAGAAATATCATGTTTGTTTGCCGCAGTTGCTCTAGCTTTCTCCCTAGTAAATACGAATTTGTAGAGCTGGTGTCTCCATGTGAAACAAATTAGTGTTTCCAAGCAGAAAATCAAATGTTCCCTGATAAAAAAAATTCCAAACAATAAAGTCCGTTGATAATATAAGGAATACACAAACACAGAGCCTGTAGCAATAAATGGCATTGAGTTAGCCAAAACAATACCGGATATTTCCGGTTTCATACAGTCATATCCTGAAAAAGTCGTTTGGAATTCAGATGCAATGGATGGAGAAAATCAAAGTAAAAATGCTTTTGAAGAAAAGTAAAGTCTTTTCGTTAGGCAAGCGCATCAATGTATAATGTCTGTGGATAATATCATGAATACACAAACACAGAGGCTGTACCAATATCTGGGATTGAGTTAGCAAAAACAAACCGGATATTTACGGTTTCATCCAGTCATATCCGCATAAACTGGTGTGGAATTCGTATGCAGTGGACCGAAATATTCACAGTAAAAATGGTTTTCGAGAATATCAAAGTGTTTTCGTTAGGCAAGAGCATAAAATGTCATCGATACAAACAGAAATATCATGTTTGTTTGCCGCAGTTCCTCTAGCTTTCTCCCTAGAAAATACGAATGTGTAGAGCTGGTGTCGCCATGTGGAAACATTTAGTGTTTCCAAGCACAAAATTAAATGTTCCCTGATAAAAACATTCAAACAATAAAGTCTATCGATAATATCAAGAAAACACAAACACAGAGGCTGTAGCAATATTTTGGATTGAGTTAGCCAAAACACAACCGGATATTTCCGGTTTCATCCAGTCATATCCGGACAAAGTTGTGTGGAATTCGTATGCAATGGACCGAGAAAATCACAGTATAAGTGGTTTTGGAGAAAAGCAAAGTCTTTTCGTTAGGCAAGTGCAAAAATGTCATCTATACACACAGAAATATCATGTTTGTTTGCTGCAGTTCCTCTAGCTTTTTCCTCAGAAAATAGGAATGTGTAGAGCTGGTGTCCCCATGATGAACCAATTAGTGTTTCTACGGTAAAAAATTTAGTGTTCCTTGATAAAAATATTCAAAACAATAAAGTCTGTGTATAATATCAGGAATACACATACACAGAGGCTGTAGCAATACCTGGGATTGAGTTAGGCAAAAAAACCAGATATTTCTGGTTTCATGCAGTCATATCCGGACAAACTGGTGTGGAATTCGTATGCAATGGACCGAGAAAATCACAGTAAAAATGGTTTTGTAGAAAGGCAAAGTCTTTTCGTTAGGCAAGTGCATAAAATGTCATCTATACAAACAGAAATATCATGTTTGTTTGCAGCAGTTCCTCCAGCTTTCTCCCTAGAAAATACTAATGCGTAGAGATGTTGTCTCCATGTGGAAATAATTAGTGTTTCCAAGCACAAAATTAAATGTTCACTGAAAAAAAACATTCAAAACAATAAAGTCCGTGGATAATATCAGGAATACACAAACACAGAGGCAGTAGCAATATTTCAGATTCAGTTAGCCAAAACACAAACAAATATTTCTGGTTTCATCCAGTCATATCCGGACAAAGAGCTTTGGAATTCATATGCAATGGACGGAGAAATATACAGTAAAATGGTTTTGGAGAAAAGCAAAATCTTTTCTTTAGGCAAGTGCAAAAAAATGTCATCTAGACAAACAGAAATATCATGTTTGTTTGCCGCAGTTCCTCTAGCTTTCTCCTTAGAAAATATGAATGTGTAGAGCCTGTCACCATGTGGATCCAATTAGTGTTTCAATGCTACAAAATTAAATGTTCCCCGATAAAAACATTCAAAAAAATAAATTCCATCGATAATATCCAGAACACAAAAACAGAGGCTCTAGCAATATTTCGGATTGAGTTAGCCAAAACAAAGCTGAATATTTCTCGTTCGTCCAGTCATATCTGGACAAACTGGTGTGGAATTCGTATGCAATGGACCGAGAAAATCACAGTACAAATGGTTTTGGAGAAAAGCAAAGTTTTTTCGTTAGGCAAGTGCATAAAATGTCATCAATACACACAGAACTATCATGGTTGTCTGCCGCAGTTCATCTAGCTTTCTCCCTAGAAAATACGAATGTGCAGAGCTGGTGTCTCCAAGTGGAAACAATTAGTGTTTCGCAGCACAAAATTAAATGTTCCCTGATAAAAAAAATACATTCAAAACAATAAAGTCCGTGGTTAATATCAAGAATACACAAACACAGAAGCTGTAGCATTATTTCGGATTGAGTTAGCCAAAACACAACCAGATATTTCCAGTTTCATCCAGTCATATCCAGACAAACTGGTGTGGGATTCGTATGCAATGGACAAAGAAAATCACAGTAAAATGGTTTTGGAGAAAAGCAAAGTCTTTTCTTTAGGCAAGTGCATAAAATGTCATCTAGACAAACAGAAATATCATGTTTGCTTGCCGCAGTTCCTCCAGCTTTCTCCCTAGAAAATACTAATGTGTAGAGCTGGTGTCTCCATGCGGGAACAATTAGTGTTTCCAAGCACAAAATTAAATGCTCCCTGAAAAAAAAACATTCAAAACAATAAAGTCCGTGGATAATATCAGGAATACACAAACACAGTGGCAGTAGCAATATTTCAGATTGAGTTCGCCAAAACACAAACAGATATTTATGGTTTCATCCAGTCATATCCGGACAAAGTGCTTTGGAATTCGCATGCAATGGATGGAGAAATATACAGTAAAATGGTTTTGGAGAAAAGCAAAGTCTTTTCTTTAGGCAAGTGCATAAAATGTCATCTAGACAAACAGAAATATCATGTTTGTTTGCCGCAGTTCCTCTAGCTTTCTCCTTAGAAAATATGAATGTGTAGAGCCTGTCCCCATGTGGAAACAATTAGTGTTTCAATGGTACAAAATTAAATGTTCCCTGACAAAAACATTCAAAAAAATAAATTCCATCGATAATATCCAGAACACAAACACAGAGGCTCTAGCAATATTTCGGATTGAGTTAGCCAAAACACAGCTGGATTTTTCTCGTTTGTCCAGTCATATCTGGACAAACTGGTGTGGAATTCGTATGCAATGGACCGAGAAAATCACAGTACAAATGGTTTTGGAGAAAAGCAAAGTTTTTTCGTTAGGAAAGTGCATAAAATGTCATCGATACACACAGAACTATCATGGTTGTCTGCCGCAGTTCCTCTAGCTTTCTCCCTAGAAAATACGAATGTGCAGAGCTGGTGTCTCCATGTGGAAACAATTAGTGTTTCGCAGCACAAAATTAAATGTTCCCTGATAAAAAAAATACATTCAAAACAATAAAGTCCGTGGTTAATATCATGAATACACAAACACAGAAGCTGTAGCATTATTTCGGATTGAGTTAGCCAAAACACAACCAGATATTTCCAGTTTCATCCAGTCATATCCAGACAAACTGGTGTGGGATTCGTATGCAATGGACAAAGAAAATCACAGTAAAATGGTTTTGGAGAAAAGCAAAGCCTTTTCTTTAGGCAAGTGCATAAAATGTCATCTAGACAAACAGAAATATCATGTTTGCTTGCCGCAGTTCCTCCAGCTTTCTCCCTAGAAAATACTAATGTGTAGAGCTGGTGTCTCCATGTGGGAACAATGAGTGTTTCCAAGAACAAAATTAAATGCTCCCTGAAAAAAAAACATTCAAAACAATAAAATCCGTGGATAATATCAGGAATACACAAACACAGTGGCAGTAGCAATATTTCAGATTGAGTTCGCCAAAACACAAACAGATATTTATGGTTTCATCCAGTCATATCCGGACAAAGTGCTTTGGAATTCGCATGCAATGGATGGAGAAATATACAGTAAAATGGTTTTGGAGAAAAGCAAAGTCTTTTCTTTAGGCAAGTGCATAAAATGTCATCTAGACAAACAGAAATATCATGTTTGTTTGCCGCAGTTCCTCTAGCTTTCTCCTTAGAAAATATGAATTTGTAGAGCCTGTCCCCATGTGGATCCAATTAGTGTTTCAATGGTACAAAATTAAATGTTCCCTGATAAAACATTCAAAAAAATAAATTCCATCGATAATATCCAGAACACAAACACAGAGGCTCTAGCAATATTTCGGATTGAGTTAGCCAAAACACAGCTGGATTTTTCTCGTTTGTCCAGTCATATCTGGACAAAGTGGTGTGGAATTCGTATGCAATGGACCGAGAAAATCACAGTACAAATGGTTTTGGAGAAAAGCAAAGTTTTTTCGTTAGGCAAGTGCATAAAATGTCATCAATACAAACAGAACTCTCATGTTTGTTTGCCGCAGTTCCTCTAGCTTTCTCCCTAGAAAATACGAATGTGCAGAGCTGGTGTCTCCATGTGGAAACAATTAGTGTTTCGCAGCACACAATTAAATGTTCCCTGATAAAAAAAATACATTCAAAACAATAAAGTCTGTCGATAATATCAGGAATACACAAACACAGAGGCGGTAACAATATCTGGGATTGGGTTAGCCAAAAGAAAACGGGATATTTCGGTTTCATACAGTCATATCCGGAGAAACTGGTGTGGGATTCGTATGCAATGGACCGAAAAAATCACAGTAAAAATGGTTTTGGAGAAAAGCAAAGTCTTTTCGTTAGGCAAGTGCATAAAATCTCATCTATACAAACTGAAATATCATGTTTGTTTGCCGCAGTTCCTCCAACTTTCTCCCTAGAAAATACGAATGTGTGGAGCTTGTGTCCCCATGTGGAACCAATTTGTGTTTCCATGGTACAAATTAAATGTTCCCTGATAAAAAACATTCAAAACACTAAAGTTCATCGCTAATATCCACAAAACACAAACACAGAGGCTTTCACAATATTTCGGATTGAGTTATCCAAAACACAACCGGATATTTCTGGTTTCATCCAGTCATATCCGGACAAAGTGGTGTGGAATTCATATGCAATGGACCGAGAAAATCACAGTACAAATGGTTTTGGAAAAAAGCAAAGTCTTTCATGTGGCAAGTGCTTAAAATGTCATCTACAGAAGCAGAAACATCATGTTTGTTTGCCACAGTTCCTCTAGCTTTCTCCCTAGAAAATACGAATATGTAGAGCTGGTGTCCCCATGTGGAAACAATTAGTGTTTCACAGCACAAAATTAAATGTTCCCGGAAAAAAAAAACATTGAAAAATATAAAGGCCATGCATAATATCGGGAATAAACAAACACAGTGGCTGTAGCAATATTTGGTTTGACTTAGCCAAAACACAACCAGATATTTCCGGTTTCATCCAGTCATATCCAGACAAACTGGTGTGGAATTCATATGCAATGGACCGAGAAAATAACAGTAAAAATGACTTTGGAGAAAAGCAAAGTCGTTTCGTTAGGCAAGTGCATAAAATGTCATCTAGACAAACAGAAATATCATGTTTGTTTGCCTCAGTTCCTGCAGCTTTCTCCCTGGAAAATAAGAATTTGTAAAGCTGGTGTTTCCATGTGGAAACAATTAGTGTTTCCAAGCACAAAATTAAATGCTCCCTGAAAAAAACATTCAAAACAATAAAGTCCGTGGATAATATCAGGAATACACAAACACAAAGGCAGTAGCAATATTTCAGATTGAGTTCGCCAAAACACAAACAGATATTTATGGTTTCATCCAGTCATATCCGGACAAAGTGCTTTGGAATTCATATGCAATGGACGGAGAAATATACAGTAAAATGGTTTTGGAAAAAAGCAAAGTCTTTTCTTTAGGCAAGTGCATAAAATGTCATCTAGACAAACAGAAATATCATGTTTGTTTGCCGCAGTTCCTCTAGCTTTCTCCTTAGAAAATATGAATGTGTAGAGCCTGTCCCCATGTGGATCCAATTAGTGTTTGAATGCTACAAAATTAAATGTTACCCGATAAAAACATTCAAAAAAATAAATTCCATCGATAATATCCAGAACACAAACACAGAGGCTCTAGCAATATTTCGGATTGAGTTAGCCAAAACAAAGCTGGATATGTCTCGTTCGTCCAGTCGTATCTGGACAAACTGGTGTGGAATTCGTATGCAATGGACCGAGAAAATCACAGTACAAATGGCTTTGGAGAAAAGCAAAGTCTTTTCGTTAGGCAAGTGCATAAATTGTCATCTAGACAAACAGAACTATCATGTTTGTTTGCCGCAGTTCCTCTAGCTTTCTCCCTAGAAAATACGAATGTGCAGAGCTGGTGTCTCCATGTGGAAACAATTAGTGTTTTGCAGCACAAAATTAAATGTTCCCTGATAAAAAAAAGAAAACATTCAAAACAATAAAGTCTGTCGATAATATCAGGAATACACAAACACAGAAGCGGTAACAATATCGGGGTTTGGGTTAGCCAAAACAAAATGGGATATTTCTGGTTTCATCCAGTCATATCCGGACAAACTGGTGTGCGATTTGTATGCAATGGACCGAGAATATCAGTAAAAATGGTTTTGGAGAAAAGCAAAGTCTTTTCGTTAGGCAAGTGCATAAAATCTCATCTATACAAACTGAAATATCATGTTTGTTTGCCGCAGTTCCTCCAGCTTTCTCCCTACAAAATACGAATGTATGGAGCTTGTGTCCCCATGTGGAACCAATTAGTGTTTCTACGGTACAAATTAAATGTTCCCTGATAAAAAAACATTCAAAACAATAACGTCCGTCGATAATATCCAGAAAACACAAACACAGAGGCTTTCACAATAATTCGGATTGAGTTAGCCAAAACACAACCGGAAATTTGCGGTTTCATCCAGTCATATTAGGACAAAGTGGTGTGGAATTCGCATGCAGCGGACCAAAAAATCACAGTAAAAATGGATTTGGAGAAAAGCAGTCTTTTCTTTAGGCAAATGCATTAAATGTCATCGATACAAACAGAAATATCATGTTTGTTTGCCGCAGTTCCTCTAGCTTTCTCCCTAGAAAATGCAAATATCTAGTGCTGGTGTCCCCATGATGAACAAATTAGTGTTTCAAAGGTACAAAATTAAATGTTCCCTTATAAAAACATTCAAAACTATAAAGTTCGTCGATAATATCCAGAAAACACAAACACAGAGGCTTTCACAATATTTCGGATTGAGTTAGCCAAAACACAACCGGATATTTCTGGTTTCATCCAGTCATATCCGGATAAACTGGTGTGGAATTCGTATGCAATGGACTTCGAAAATCACAGTAAAAATGGTTTTGTAGAAAAGCAAAGTCTTTTCCTTAGGCAAGTAGATAAAATGTCCTCTATAGAAACAGAAATATCACGTTTGATTGTGGCAGTTACTCTAGCTTTCTCCCTAGAAAATACGAAAGTGTAGAGCTGTTGTCTCCATATGGAATCAATTAGTGTTTCAACGGTACAAAATTAAATGTTCCCTGAAAAAAAATTCAAAAAAATAAAGTCCGTGGAGTATATCAGGAAAACACAAACACAGAGGCTGTAGCATATTTTAAATTGAGTATCCAAAACACAACCAGATATTTCTGGTTTCATCCAGTCATATCTGGACAAAGTGGTTTGGAATTCGTATGCAATGGACTGAGAAAATCACATATTAATTCTTTTGAAGAAATGCAAAGTCTTTTCGTTAGGCAAGTGCATAAAATGTCATCGATACAAACAGAAATATCATGTTTGTTTGCCAAAGTTCCTCTAGCTTTCTCCCTAGAAAATACGAATGTGCAGAGCTGGTGTCCCCATGATGAACCAATTAGTGTTAATAAGATACATACTTAAATGTACCCTGATAAGAACATTCAAAACCATTAGTCCCTCGAATATATCCAGAAATTACAAACAAAGAATCATTCACAATATTTCGAATTGAGTTAGCCAAAAAACAACCGGATATTTCCGGTTTCATCCAGTCATATGTGGACAAAGTGGTTTGGAATTCGTATGCAATGGACCGAGAAAATCACACTAAAAATGGTTTTGGAGAAAAACAAAGTCTTTTCGTTAGGCAAGTGCATACAATGTCATCTATACAAACAGAAATATCATGTTTGTTTGCCCCAGCTCCTCTAGCTTTCTCCCTAGAAAATACGAATGTGTAGAGCGGGTGTCTCCATGTGGAACCAACTAGTATTTCGCAGCACAAAGTTAAATGTTCTCTGAAAAAAAAAACATTCAAAACAATAAAGTCTGTGGATAATATCAGGAATACACAAACACAGAGGCGGTAACAATATCTGGGATTGAGTTAGCTGAAACAAAATCAGATATTTCCGGTTTCATCCATTCATATCCGTACAAACTTTTGTGCAATTCATATTCATTGGATCGAAAAAATCACAGTGAAAATGGTTTTGGAGAAACGCAAAGTCTTTTCGTTAGGCAAGTGCATAAAATGTCATCTATACAAACAGAAATATCATGTTTGTTTGCCGCAGTTCCTCTAGCTTTCTCCCTAGAAAATACGAATGCTTAGAGCTGGTGTCCCCATGTGGAAACTCTTAGTGTTTCAAGCTAAAAAATTAAATGTTCCCTGATAAAAACATTCAAAGCAATTAAGTCCATCGATAATATCCAGAAACACAAACACAGAGGCTGTAGCAATATCTGGGATTTAGTTAGTCAAAACACAACCGGATATTTCTGGTTTCATCCAGTCATATGCGGACAAAGTGGTTTGGAATTCGTATGCAATGGACCGAGAAAATCACAGTAAAAATGGTTTTGGAGAAAAGCAAAGTCTTTTCATTAGGCAAGTGCATAAAATCTCATCGATACACACAGAAATATCATGTTTGTTTGCCGCAGTTGCTCTAGCTTTCTCCCTAGTAAATACGAATTTGTAGAGCTGGTGTCTCCATGTGAAACAAATTAGTGTTTCCAAGCAGAAAATCAAATGTTCCCTGATAAAAAAAATTCCAAACAATAAAGTCCGTTGATAATATAAGGAATACACAAACACAGAGCCTGTAGCAATAAATGGCATTGAGTTAGCCAAAACAATACCGGATATTTCCGGTTTCATACAGTCATATCCTGAAAAAGTCGTTTGGAATTCAGATGCAATGGATGGAGAAAATCAAAGTAAAAATGCTTTTGAAGAAAAGTAAAGTCTTTTCGTTAGGCAAGCGCATCAATGTATAATGTCTGTGGATAATATCATGAATACACAAACACAGAGGCTGTACCAATATCTGGGATTGAGTTAGCAAAAACAAACCGGATATTTACGGTTTCATCCAGTCATATCCGCATAAACTGGTGTGGAATTCGTATGCAGTGGACCGAAATATTCACAGTAAGAATGGTTTTCGAGAATATCAAAGTGTTTTCGTTAGGCAAGAGCATAAAATGTCATCGATACAAACAGAAATATCATGTTTGTTTGCCGCAGTTCCTCTAGCTTTCTCCCTAGAAAATACGAATGTGTAGAGCTGGTGTCGCCATGTGGAAACATTTAGTGTTTCCAAGCACAAAATTAAATGTTCCCTGATAAAAACATTCAAACAATAAAGTCTATCGATAATATCAAGAAAACACAAACACAGAGGCTGTAGCAATATTTTGGATTGAGTTAGCCAAAACACAACCGGATATTTCCGGTTTCATCCAGTCATATCCAGACAAAGTTGTGTGGAATTCGTATGCAATGGACCGAGAAAATCACAGTATAAGTGGTTTTGGAGAAAAGCAAAGTCTTTTCGTTAGGCAAGTTCAAAAATGTCATCTATACACACAGAAATATCATGTTTGTTTGCTGCAGGTCCTCTAGCTTTCTCCTCAGAAAATAGGAATGTGTAGAGCTGGTGTCCCCATGATGAACCAATTAGTGTTTCTACGGTAAAAAATTTAGTGTTCCTTGATAAAAATATTCAAAACAATAAAGTCTGTGTATAATATCAGGAATACACATACACAGAGGCTGTAGCAATACCTGGGATTGAGTTAGGCAAAAAAACCAGATATTTCTGGTTTCATGCAGTCATATCCGGACAAACTGGTGTGGAATTCGTATGCAATGGACCGAGAAAATCACAGTAAAAATGGTTTTGTAGAAAGGCAAAGTCTTTTCGTTAGGCAAGTGCATAAAATGTCATCTATACAAACAGAAATATCATGTTTGTTTGCAGCAGTTCCTCCAGCTTTCTCCCTAGAAAATACTAATGCGTAGAGATGTTGTTTCCATGTGGAAATAATTAGTGTTTCCAAGCACAAAATTAAATGTTCACTGAAAAAAAAACATTCAAAACAATAAAGTCCGTGGATAATATCAGGAATACACAAACACAGAGGCAGTAGCAATATTTCAGATTCAGTTAGCCAAAACACAAACAAATATTTCTGGTTTCATCCAGTCATATCCGGACAAAGAGCTTTGGAATTCATATGCAATGGACGGAGAAATATACAGTAAAATGGTTTTGGAGAAAAGCAAAATCTTTTCTTTAGGCAAGTGCAAAAAATATCATCTAGACAAACAGAAATATCATGTTTGTTTGCCGCAGTTCCTCTAGCTTTCTCCTTAGAAAATATGAATGTGTAGAGCCTGTCGCCATGTGGATCCAATTAGTGTTTCAATGCTACAAAATTAAATGTTCCCCGATAAAAACATTCAAAAAAATAAATTCCATCGATAATATCCAGAACACAAACACAGAGGCTCTAGCAATATTTCGGATTGAGTTAGCCAAAACAAAGCTGAATATTTCTCGTTCGTCCAGTCATATCTGGACAAACTGGTGTGGAATTCGTATGCAATGGACCGAGAAAATCACAGTACAAATGGTTTTGGAGAAAAGCAAAGTTTTTTCGTTAGGCAAGTGCATAAAATGTCATCAATACACACAGAACTATCATGGTTGTCTGCCGCAGTTCCTCTAGCTTTCTCCCTAGAAAATACGAATGTGCAGAGCTGGTGTCTCCAAGTGGAAACAATTAGTGTTTCGCAGCACAAAATTAAATGTTCCCTGATAAAAAAAAATACATTCAAAACAATAAAGTCCGTGGTTAATATCAAGAATACACAAACACAGAAGCTGTAGCATTATTTCGGATTGAGTTAGCCAAAACACAACCAGATATTTCCAGTTTCATCCAGTCATATCCAGACAAACTGGTGTGGGATTCGTATGCAATGGACAAAGAAAATCACAGTAAAATGGTTTTGGAGAAAAACAAAGTCTTTTCTTTAGGCAAGTGCATAAAATGTCATCTAGACAAACAGAAATATCATGTTTGCTTGCCGCAGTTCCTCCAGCTTTCTCCCTAGAAAATACGAATGTGTGGAGCTTGTGTCCCCATGTGGAACCAATTAGTGTTTCTACGGTACAAATTAAATGTTCCCTGATAAAAAACATTCAAAACAATAACGTCCGTCGATAATATCCAGAAAACACAAACACAGAGGCTTTCACAATAATTCGGATTGAGTTAGCCAAAACACAACCGGAAATTTGCGGTTTCATCCAGTCATATTCGGACAAAGTGGTGTGGAATTCGCATGCAGCGGACCAAAAAATCACAGTAAAATTGGATTTGGAGAAAAGCAGTCTTTTCTTTAGGCAAATGCATTAAATGTCATCGATACAAACAGAAATATCATGTTTGTTTGCCGCAGTTCCTCTAGCTTTCTCCCTAGAAAATGCAAATATCTAGTGCTGGTGTCCCCATGATGAACAAATTAGTGTTTCAAAGGTACAAAATTAAATGTTCCCTGATAAAAACATTCAAAACTATAATGTTCGTCGATAATATCCAGAAAACACAAACACAGAGGCTTTCACAATATTTCGGATTGAGTTAGCCAAAACACAACCGGATATTTCTGGTTTCATCCAGTCATATCCGGATAAACTGGTGTGGAAATCGTATGCAAGGGACTTCGAAAATCACAGTAAAAATGGTTTTGTAGAAAAGCAAAGTCTTTTCCTTAGGCAAGTAGATAAAATGTCCTCTATAGAAACAGAAATATCACGTTTGATTGTGGCAGTTACTCTAGCTTTCTCCCTAGAAAATACGAAAGTGTAGAGCTGTTGTCTCCATATGGAATCAATTAGTGTTTCAACGGTACAAAATTAAATGTTCCCTGAATAAATACAAAAAAATAAAGTCCGTGGAGTATATCAGGAAAACACAAACACAGGGGCTGTAGCATATTTTAAATTGAGCATCCAAAACACAACCAGATATTTCTGGTTTCATCCAGTCATATCTGGACAAAGTGGTTTGGAATTCGTATGCAATGGACTGAGAAAATCACATATTAATTCTTTTGAAGAAATGCAAAGTCTTTTCGTTAGGCAAGTGCATAAAATGTCATCGATACAAACAGAAATATC
This sequence comes from Lepus europaeus, assembly GCF_033115175.1. Taxonomy (NCBI): domain Eukaryota; kingdom Metazoa; phylum Chordata; class Mammalia; order Lagomorpha; family Leporidae; genus Lepus; species Lepus europaeus. Next base: position 1,379,331 of record NW_026909196.1, read on the forward strand.
ATGTTTTTTGCCAAAGTTCCTCTAGCTTTCTCCCTAGAAAATACGAATGTGTAGAGCTGGTGTCTCCATGTGGGAACAATTAGTGTTTCCAAGAACAAAATTAAATGCACCCTGAAAAAAAAAACATTCAAAACAATAAAGTCCGTGGATAATATCAGGAATACACAAACACAGTGGCAGTAGCAATATTTCAGATTGAGTTCGCCAAAACACAAACAGATATTTATGGTTTCATCCAGTCATATCCGGACAAAGTGCTTTGGAATTCGCATGCAATGGATGGAGAAATATACAGTAAAATGGTTTTGGAGAAAAGCAAAGTCTTTTCTTTAGGCAAGTGCATAAAATGTCATCTAGACAAACAGAAATATCATGTTTGTTTGCCGCAGTTCCTCTAGCTTTCTCCTTAGAAAATATGAATGTGTAGAGCCTGTCCCCATGTGGATCCAATTAGTGTTTCAATGGTACAAAATTAAATGTTACCCGATAAAAACATTCAAAAAAATAAATTCCATCGATAATATCCAGAACACAAAAACAGAGGCTCTAGCAATATTTCGGATTGAGTTAGCCAAAACAAAGCTGGATATGTCTCGTTCGTCCAGTCGTATCTGGACAAACTGGTGTGGAATTCGTATGCAATGGACCGAGAAAATCACAGTACAAATGGCTTTGGAGAAAAGCAAAGTCTTTTCGTTAGGCAAGTGCATAAAATGTCATCTAGACAAACAGAACTATCATGTTTGTTTGCCGCAGTTCCTCTAGCTTTCTCCCTAGAAAATACGAATGTGCAGAGCTGGTGTCTCCATGTGGAAACAATTAGTGTTTTGCAGCACAAAATTAAATGTTCCCTGATAAAAAAAAGAAAACATTCAAAACAATAAAGTCTGTCGATAATATCAGGAATACACAAACACAGAAGCGGTAACAATATCGGGGTTTGGGTTAGCCAAAACAAAATGGGATATTTCTGGTTTCATCCAGTCATATCCGGACAAACTGGTGTGCGATTTGTATGCAATGGACCGAGAATATCAGTAAAAATGGTTTTGGAGAAAAGCAAAGTCTTTTCGTTAGGCAAGTGCATAAAATCTCATCTATACAAACTGAAATATCATGTTTGTTTGCCGCAGTTCCTCCAGCTTTCTCCCTAGAAAATACGAATGTATGGAGCTTGTGTCCCCATGTGGAACCAATTAGTGTTTCTACGGTACAAATTAAATGTTCCCTGATAAAAAAACATTCAAAACAATAACGTCCGTCGATAATATCCAGAAAACACAAACACAGAGGCTTTCACAATAATTCGGATTGAGTTAGCCAAAACACAACCGGAAATTTGCGGTTTCATCCAGTCATATTAGGACAAAGTGGTGTGGAATTCGCATGCAGCGGACCAAAAAATCACAGTAAAAATGGATTTGGAGAAAAGCAGTCTTTTCTTTAGGCAAATGCATTAAATGTCATCGATACAAACAGAAATATCATGTTTGTTTGCCGCAGTTCCTCTAGCTTTCTCCCTAGAAAATGCAAATATCTAGTGCTGGTGTCCCCATGATGAACAAATTAGTGTTTCAAAGGTACAAAATTAAATGTTCCCTTATAAAAACATTCAAAACTATAAAGTTCGTCGATAATATCCAGAAAACACAAACACAGAGGCTTTCACAATATTTCGGATTGAGTTAGCCAAAACACAACCGGATATTTCTGGTTTCATCCAGTCATATCCGGATAAACTGGTGTGGAATTCGTATGCAATGGACTTCGAAAATCACAGTAAAAATGGTTTTGTAGAAAAGCAAAGTCTTTTCCTTAGGCAAGTAGATAAAATGTCCTCTATAGAAACAGAAATATCACGTTTGATTGTGGCAGTTACTCTAGCTTTCTCCCTAGAAAATACGAAAGTGTAGAGCTGTTGTCTCCATATGGAATCAATTAGTGTTTCAACGGTACAAAATTAAATGTTCCCTGAAAAAAAATTCAAAAAAATAAAGTCCGTGGAGTATATCAGGAAAACACAAACACAGAGGCTGTAGCATATTTTAAATTGAGTATCCAAAACACAACCAGATATTTCTGGTTTCATCCAGTCATATCTGGACAAAGTGGTTTGGAATTCGTATGCAATGGACTGAGAAAATCACATATTAATTCTTTTGAAGAAATGCAAAGTCTTTTCGTTAGGCAAGTGCATAAAATGTCATCGATACAAACAGAAATATCATGTTTGTTTGCCAAAGTTCCTCTAGCTTTCTCCCTAGAAAATACGAATGTGCAGAGCTGGTGTCCCCATGATGAACCAATTAGTTTTAATAAGATACATACTTAAATGTACCCTGATAAGAACATTCAAAACCATTAGTCCCTCGAATATATCCAGAAAATACAAACAAAGAAACATTCACAATATTTCGAATTGAGTTAGCCAAAAAACAACCGGATATTTCCGGTTTCATCCAGTCATATGTGGACAAAGTGGTTTGGAATTCGTATGCAATGGACCGAGAAAATCACACTAAAAATGGTTTTGGAGAAAAACAAAGTCTTTTCGTTAGGCAAGTGCATACAATGTCATCTATACAAACAGAAATATCATGTTTGTTTGCCCCAGCTCCTCTAGCTTTCTCCCTAGAAAATACAAATGTGTAGAGCGGGTGTCTCCATGTGGAACCAACTAGTATTTTGCAACACAAAGTTAAATGTTCTCTGAAAAAAAAAAAACATTCAAAACAATAAAGTCTGTGGATAATATCAGGAATACACAAACACAGAGTCGGTAACAATATCTGGGATTGAGTTAGCTGAAACAAAATCAGATATTTCCGGTTTCATCCATTCATATCCGTACAAACTTTTGTGCAATTCATATTCATTGGATCGAAAAAATCACAGTGAAAATGGTTTTGGAGAAACGCAAAGTCTTTTCTTTAGGCAAGTGCATAAAATGTCATCTATACAAACAGAAATATCATGTTTGTTTGCCGCAGTTCCTCTAGCTTTCTCCCTAGAAAATACGAATGCTTAGAGCTGGTGTCCCCATGTGGAAACCCTTAGTGTTTCAAGCTAAAAAATTAAATGTTCCCTGATAAAAACATTCAAAGCAATTAAGTCCATCGATAATATCCAGAAACACAAACACAGAGGCTGTAGCAATATCTGGGATTTAGTTAGTCAAAACACAACCGGATATTTCTGGTTTCATCCAGTCATATGCGGACAAAGTGGTTTGGAATTCGTATGCAATGGACCGAGAAAATCACAGTAAAAATGGTTTTGGAGAAAAGCAAAGTCTTTTCATTAGGCAAGTGCATAAAATCTCATCGATACACACAGAAATATCATGTTTGTTTGCCGCAGTTGCTCTAGCTTTCTCCCTAGTAAATACGAATTTGTAGAGCTGGTGTCTCCATGTGAAACAAATTAGTGTTTCCAAGCAGAAAATCAAATGTTCCCTGATAAAAAAAATTCCAAACAATAAAGTCCGTTGATAATATAAGGAATACACAAACACAGAGCCTGTAGCAATAAATGGCATTGAGTTAGCCAAAACAATACCGGATATTTCCGGTTTCATACAGTCATATCCTGAAAAAGTCGTTTGGAATTCAGATGCAATGGATGGAGAAAATCAAAGTAAAAATGCTTTTGAAGAAAAGTAAAGTCTTTTCGTTAGGCAAGCGCATCAATGTATAATGTCTGTGGATAATATCATGAATACACAAACACAGAGGCTGTACCAATATCTGGGATTGAGTTAGCAAAAACAAACCGGATATTTACGGTTTCATCCAGTCATATCCGCATAAACTGGTGTGGAATTCGTATGCAGTGGACCGAAATATTCACAGTAAGAATGGTTTTCGAGAATATCAAAGTGTTTTCGTTAGGCAAGAGTGGTTAATATCATGAATACAGAAACACTGATGTTGTAGCTTTATTTCGGATTGAGTTGGCCAAAGCACAACCAGATATTTCCGGTTTCATCCCGTCATATCCGGACAAACTGGTGTGGAATTCATATGCAATGGACCGAGAATATCACAGTAGAAATGGTTTTGGAGAAAAGCAAACTCTTTTCGTTAGGCAAGTGCATAAAATGTCATCTATACAAACAGAAATATCATGTTTGTTTGCCGCAGTTTCTCTAGCTTTCTCCGTAGAAATACGAATATATAGAACTGTTGTCTCCAATTGGAACGAATTACTGCTTCCAAGATCAAAATTAAATGTTTCCCTATAAAAAGCTTTAAAAAAATAAATTCCATTGATAATATCCAGAAAAAACAAACACAGAGGCTGTAGCAATATCTGGGATTGAGTTAGCCAAAACAAAACCGGATATTTCCGGTTTCATCCAGTCATATCCGGAAAAATTGGTGTGGAATTCGTACGCAATGGACTGAAAAAATCACAGTAGAAATGGTTTTGGAGAAAAGCATAGTATTTTCTTTAGGCAAGTGCATAAAATGTCATCGATACAAACAGAAATATCATGCTTGTTTGCGGCAGTTCCTCTAGCTTTCTCCCTAGAAAATACGAATGTGTAGAGCTGGTGTCTCCATGATGAACCAATTAGTATTTCAACGGTACAAAATTAAATGTTGCCTGATAAAAACATTCAAAACAATAAAGTCCATCGATAATATCCAGAAAGCACAAACACAGAGGCTTTCACAATATTTGTTTTGAGTTAGCCAAAACACAACCGGATATTTCTGGTTTCATCCAGTCATATCCGGACAAACTCGTGTGGAATTCGTATGCAATGGTCCAAGAAAATCACAGTGAAAATGGTTTTGGAGAGAAGCAATGTCTTTTCATTAGGAAATTGCATAAAATGTCATCTGTACAAACAGAAATATCATGTTTGTTTGCCGCAGTTCCTCTTGCTTTCTCCTTAGAAAATAAGAATATGTTCAGCTGGTGTCATCATGTGGAACCAATTACTGTATCCAAGCTCAAAATAAAATGTTCCCTGATAAAAACATTCAAAACAATAAAGTCCATCGATAATATCCAGAAAACACAAACACAGAGGCGTTCACGATATTTCAGATTGAGTTAGCCAAAACACAACCGGATATTTCTGGTTTCATCCAGTCATATCCGGACAAAGTGGAGTGGAATTCGTATGCAATGGACCGAGAAAATCAAAGTAAAAATGGTTTTGGAGAAAAGCAAAGTCTTTTCGTTAGGCAAGTGCATAAAATGTCATCTATACCAACAGTGAAGGACCCTTATGGGGGAGAGGGACAAGAAACTAGGCCTGGGCAGATATTAGGGGCTTCTTAAGAGGTTAGATGTTCCCCAGGGTCCAGCGGGCACGTTCTCTGGGAAGGAAAAGTCTATCCCCTTTAGAGAACCTCTAGGCATGCCCAGAGCAGAGCTGCCACTCCCCTTCGGAGAGTCTCAGCACTCTCCTCAGCATTCTCTTCAGCTGGTTCCCTCAGCACTCTCCTCAGCATTCTCCTCAGCTGGTTCCCTCAGCACTCTCCTCAGCACTCTCCGGTATGCTAATTGTCCCTCCGAACCGGCCAATCCCATATGCTAATTTGTTGACTATATAACCTGTGTGAAACTGCCGCTCAGGGCTCCTCACCGCCTTAGGTGGGGGCCCGTTTGCGCAAACGTACAATAAATACCTCATGCTTTTTGCATCAACTGGTCTGGAGTCTGGATTTTTGGGCGTCCTCTCGAGCAAGTGGGCATCTCTACAACTGAGTGGTCCAACATTTTGGCGCCCAACGTGGGGCTCGAGGTCGCCCTCAGACCCATTCTCTGCAGGACCAGTTTGAGGTATAATTAAGTGTTTTCTGTTTGTTGTTCTTCATCTTGAGTATTCTGACTGGCCAGTACCTGACTCTGTGAGACCAGTGGGGGAGGCAGGCGTGCCCAGCAACCCCTGGTCCGTTCCCCGGAGGACGCTCCGGTTTGTGAGACCAGTAGGGGAAACCCTCGGTCCGTTCCCCCGGAAGACGCTCCCGGGGTGGTCTGGAGGTGGGTCGGAGACCAAGTCTCCCTCCTTCCCGGGGAGGGCTGGTCAGGCAGCCGCTCCCAAAACTAGCGCAATAGCGTTCGATTTGTCCTATCTGGTGCCATGTGGCTTGTCTTGTTTGTTTTATGTGTCTGTGCATTGGCTGTTCTTTTTGTTTGGGCTGAAATCCTTGCACACATGGGTCAACAAATAACCACCCCTTTAAGTCTCACTCTAGATCACTGGAAGGACGTTCGAGAACGCGCGCGCCACCTCTCAGTGGAGATTAAAAGGAAACAATGGGCAAAATTCTGTTCCTCAGAGTGGCCGGCCTTCGAGGTCGGCTGGCCAAGGAACGGTACTTTTAACCTCGATATTATTTTACAGATTAAGGCGCGGGTCTTTCAGCCAGGATCCAATGGACACCCTGATCAGGTGCCCTACATTACTACGTGGGAGGATCTTTCACGTAATCCCCCTCCCTGGGTAGAACCCTTCTCCTTCCCGACGGAGCCCATACGGACCCCGTTACCCCCTCCTCCTATCCCGGTTGTGCCAACCTCCTTCCTATACCCTCTGAAGGAGATTCGAGATCCAAAACCTGACAAGCCACCGGTTCTTCCGGCTGATCAGGACTCTCTGCTCTTTGACTCTCCCCCACCCTATCTTCCCGGCCAGCCTGCTCCCCCGCAGGAACTCCCACAACAACCAGAGCGGGATGTGCAACCTTCTGCACCATCCCCTGATTCCACGAGGGCAGGGGAAGAAGTCTCAGCGCCTTCCCCGCCCTCCAGCCGCCTGCGCCTCCGTCGGGGGCAGGCAGGGGGCTCGGGGGGCTCGGGAAGCGTCTGGAATTCGCAGGCTTTTCCTCTTCGCTCGGTGGCTGGCCAGATGCAGTACTGGCCATTTTCTGCTTCCGATCTTTACAATTGGAAAACCCATAACCCCTCTTTTTCTCAGGACCCCCAGGCTCTGACTGGGCTGATTGAGTCAACTTTATTGACTCAATCAGCCCACCTGGGATGATTGTCAGCAGCTTCTGCAGACCCTCCTCACTACTGAGGAAAAGCAGTGTGTCTACCTTGAGGCACGGAAAAACGTCCCTGGAGCAGATGGCCGACCGACCCTACTGCTAAACGAAATCGAGGAGGCGTTTCCCTCAACCCGTCCTGATTGGGACTACACCACCGTTGCTGGTAGGGAGCGACTTTGTCTTTACCACCAGATTCTCCTTGCGGGTCTCAGAGGGGCTGGAAAGCGCCCCACCAATTTGGCCAAGGTACGTGCAATAGTGCAGGGGGCTGAGGAAACGCCGGCAGGCTTCCTAGAAAGATTAATGGAAGCCTACCGTACTATACAAGATTTAATGAAGGAGGCAGAAAAGATTTACAACAAAAGGGAGATCCGAGAGGAGAAGGAGGAAAGAATCCGCAAGGAGCAGGAGGAAAGGGAAGACAAAAGAGACAAAAGATGTAATCGAGAGCTTAGTAGAATTTTGGCCACCGTAGTGCAGGATACAGAAAGGAGTAGACCAGGACAGAATAGGGACTTGGGAGACAAATGAAAGCCTCGGGTGGAAAGAGATCAATGTGCCTATTGTAAAGAAAGAGGACACTGGGTCAAAGACTGTCCGAAGAAAACACAGGGACCAAAGAAGATACCAGTTCCAATCCTGTCCCTGGAAGAAGACGACTAGGTGAGTCAGGGCCAGGAGCCCCCCCCTGAGCCCAGGATAACCCTTGAAGTGGGGGGCAGACCGGTAACCTTCCTGATAGACACGGGAGCCCAGCACTCGGTACTGACTTCAGAAAAAGGGCCTTTAAACTCCAAGACTTCCTGGGTTCAGGGGGCAACTGGAGGGAAGTTATATCGCTGGACAACCAATCGAGAGGTCCAGTTAAGTACAGGACTTGTGACACACTCGTTCTTACTAGTGCCAGACTGCCCCTACCCCCTCCTGGGCAGGGACCTACTCTCGAAGGTAGGAGCCCAAATTCACTTCCATGAGAAAGGAGCTACCATCACAGACTCAGGAGGGCGGCCCCTCCAGGTATTAACACTACGCTTGGAGGACGAACACCGATTATTCGAGAGGCCCTCGTCCACCATGGCTCCCCTGGACCCCAAGTGGCTCACAGATTTTCCTCAGGCCTGGGCAGAGACTGCGGGAATAGGGTTGGCCGTCAACCGGCCTCCCTTGATCATAGATCTGAAGCCCACGGCCATTCCCGTGTCAGTTCGTCAATATCCGATGGGCAAGGAAGCTAAGGAAGGTATCCGGCCACATACCCAGAGACTGTTACACCTAGGCATTTTAAAACCTTGTCGTTCACCTTGGAACACCCCCCTACTACCAGTAAAGAAGCCTGGTACGGGTGACTACCGCCCGGTATAGGACTTGCGGGAGGTTAACAGGAGAACGGAGGATATGCATCCCACAGTGCCCAACCCCTACAATCTGCTAAGTACCTTGCCTCCGACCCACGTATGGTACACTGTGTTAGATCTAAAAGGTGCATTCTTTTGTTTAAGACTGAGCCCTCAGAGCCAATCCATCTTTGCTTTTGAGTGGAAAGACCCAGAGACCGGGTTTTCAGGACAACTCACCTGGACAAGGTTGCCTCAAGGATTTAAAAACTCGCCTACCCTGTTTGATGAAGCTCTGCACCTAGATTTGGCCGACTTCCGAGTCAACCATCCGGACCTGGTCCTCCTGCAATATGTGGACGACCTCCTCCTTGCCGCTGAAACTGAGCAGGACTGCCTAAAAGGTACCGGGGCCCTGCTACAGAGACTGGGGGAATTGGGCTATCGAGCCTCCGCGAAAAAGGCCCAAATATGTCAGAAACAGGTGGCCTACCTAGGCTACCTCCTAGAAGGAGGGCAACGGTGGCTGACAGAGAGCCGAAAAAGGGTGGTTGCTCTAATTCCACCCCCCACCGATGCCAGAAAGATGCGGGAATTCCTCGGGAGTGCGGGATTCTGCCGCCTTTGGATTCCTGGGTTTGCGGAGCTGGCAGCCCCATTGTACCCCCTCACGAAGTCCAATGCTCCCTTTCAATGGAGAGAAGAGCAACAGCGGGCGTTTGACAACATAAAAAAGGCCCTATTGTCAGCCCCAGCCCTGAGCCTCCCTGATATGACCAAGCCCTTCACATTATACGTGGATGAGAACAAGGGAGTGGCGAAGGGAGTGCTAACACAAATGCTTGGACCCTGGAAAAAGCCGGTGGCATACTTTTCAAAAAAGCTAGACAATATAGCGGCCGGCTGGCCTCCGTGCCTCCGCATGATAGCGGCCGTGGCAGTTCTGGTGAAAGACTCGGATAAATTGACTCTAGGCCAACCTCTCACCATAGTGGCACCTCATGCTGTGGAGACAGTTATCCGCCAGCCACCAGATTGGTGGCTCTCAAATGCTCGGATAACTCATTACCAGACTATGTTATTAAACTCAGAGCAGGTCCGGTTTGGGACTGCCACCTCTTTAAACCCGGCCACCCTGCTCCCGGAACTGGGGCCCCAGGCCCAGGTAATCCATAACTGTCACCAAATCCTGGCTGAGGCCCACGGCACCCGAAAAGACCTAACCGACCAGCCTCTGCCGGATGCCGAAATGACCTGGTTCACGGATGGGAGCAGCTTTCTACAGAACGGTGAGCGGAGGGCTGGGGCAGCGGTGGTGGATGGAAAAACTGTTATCTGGTCAAGTGCCTTAAAGCCTGGAACTTCTGCTCAAAAAGCCGAGCTCATAGCCTTAACTCAAGCTTTAAAACTGGCACAAGACAAAAAGGTCAACATTTACACAGACAGTCGGTATGCTTTCGCCACTGCCCATGTACATGGGGAGATATACCGGCTAAGGGGCCTCTTAACCTCAGCAGGCAAGGACATTAAAAATAAGCAGGAAATCCTAGATCTTCTACAGGCCCTGTTCCTGCCCAAAATGTTGAGTATAATTCATTGCCCCGGGCACCAACGAGGAGACGACCCCGTAGCAAGGGGAAACAGGATGGCAGACGAGGCCGCTAGGGCGGCAGCCCTGAGCCAACAGGTGCTCCCGTTAAAGACAATTGAGCCCACCCAAGTATCGAGGGAACCACCTTTCCTCTATTCGGACCAAGACTTAGATACGATTCAGCGGCTCGGTGCAGAGTATGATGAACAAATAAGGGTTTGGAGGCTCGGAGAGAAAATAGTCTTGCCACACCAATTGGCTAAAGAAATAATTACCAGCCTCCATCAATGGACTCATTTGGGACACAAAAAGCTAAAAGCAGCCTTACAGGAAGATAGGCAGTCTTATTACATCCCCGGACTTGACTCTTTAGTCCAGCAGGTGACTGAATCCTGTGTTCCGTGTGCCAAGGTAAATGCCAGACACCTCAAGCTCCTGGAGGGAGCTAGGGTAAGAGGAGACCGACCAGGAATCAACTGGGAGGTCGATTTCACTGAGATAAGGCCGGGCAGTTATGGGAATAAGTATCTTCTAGTTTTTGTAGACACCTTCTCCGGATGGACTGAGGCATTCCCCACAAAACGGGAAACCGCCCAGGTGGTCGTCAAGAAGATCATAGAGGAGATCTTCCCCCGGTTCGGCTTGCCTAAGGTAATCGGGTCCGACAATGGCCCAGCGTTTGTCTCCCAGGTAAGTCAGTTGGTGGCCAAAGCATTAGGCATAAATTGGAAATTGCACTGTGCCTATAGACCCCAAAGTTCAGGACAGGTAGAAAGAATGAACAGAATAATTAAAGAGACCTTGACCAAATTAGCGTTGGAGACTGGTGTTAAAGACTGGGTCCAACTCCTCCCTATGGTGTTGTTCCGGGTCCGAAACACGCCCTCTCATTGCGGGCTGACACCATACGAAATCCTTTATGGAGGGCCCCCACCAGTAGCAGGCTTGCTTGACCTTGCCAGTGACTCCGTTGCCGATGCCCCTAAGTTACAGGCCCGGTTGAGAGCACTCCAGATCATCCAGAACCAGGTCTGGAAACCTCTTGCAGCAGCCTATCAACCCAAGATGACAACCATTCCACATCCTTTCCAAATCGGTGATGCTGTGTATGTCCGAAGGCACCAATCTAAGACTCTTGAGCCCCGGTGGAAAGGCCCCTTCACTGTGCTGTTGACAACTCCCACCGCTCTCAAGGTCGACGGAATCGCTGCTTGGGTCCACGCCTCACACGTGAAGCGAGCACCACCTCCCCAGGGCCCCGAGGATCCGGATAGACCAGCCAAATGGAAGCTCCAGCGCACTCAGAACCCACTCAAGCTAAGACTTTCAAAAACTGTTTAATATTTATGATGTTCCTGGCCTTTCCCCATTGTTTTTCCAAACCCATGCTCCGCAATTGTTAACGTGGAACCTAACCCAGTCCAGCAAGAACAGAGTTTCCTCCCTCCAGTGAGGCAGGTTCTCCCCAGGCCGGTCCAATAGATTTTAGGATTAAAATCTTTGCAAAAAGAAAAGGAGGGAATGAAGGACCCTTATGGGGGAGAGGGACAAGAAACTAGGCCTGGGCAGATATTAGGGGCTTCTTAAGAGGTTAGATGTTCCCCAGGGTCCAGCGGGCACGTTCTCTGGGAAGGAAAAGTCTATCCCCTTTAGAGAACCTCTAGGCATGCCCAGAGCAGAGCTGCCACTCCCCTTCGGAGAGTCTCAGCACTCTCCTCAGCATTCTCTTCAGCTGGTTCCCTCAACACTCTCCTCAGCATTCTCCTCAGCTGGTTCCCTCAGCACTCTCCTCAGCATTCTCCTCAGCTGGTTCCCTCAGCACTCTCCTCAGCACTCTCCGGTATGCTAATTGTCCCTCCGAACCGGCCAATCCCATATGCTAATTTGTTGACTATATAACCTGTGTGAAACTGCCGCTCAGGGCTCCTCACCGCCTTAGGTGGGGGCCCGTTTGCGCAAACGTACAATAAATACCTCATGCTTTTTGCATCAACTGGTCTGGAGTCTGGATTTTTGGGCGTCCTCTCGAGCAAGTGGGCATCTCTACAACTGAGAGGTCCAACAACAGAAATATCATGTTTGATTCCTGCAGTTCCTCTAGCTTTCTCCCTAGAAAATACGAATGTGTAGAGCTGGTGTTTCCATGATGAACCAATTAGTGTTTCTACAGTACAAAAATAAATGTTCCCTGATAAAAAACATTCAAAATAATAAAGTCCGTGGATAATACCAGGAATACACAAACACAGAGGCTTTCACAATATTTCAGATTGAGTTAGCGAAAACACTACTGGATATTTCTGGTTTCATCCAGTCATATCCTGACAAACTGGTGTGGAAATAGTACGGAATGGACCGAAAAATAATAGTAAAATTTGTTTTGAAGAAAAGCCAAGTCATTTCGTTAGGGAAGTGCATAAAATGTCATCTATACAAACAGGAATATCATGTTTGTTTGTCACAGTTCCTCTAGCTTTCTCCCTAGAAAATAAAAATGTGTAGAACTGGTGTCTCCATGTGGAACCAATTAGTGTTTCCAAGATCAAAATTAAATTTTCCTTCATAAAAAACATTCAAAACAATAAAGTCCGTGGATAATATCAGGAATACACAAACACAGAGGCTTTCACAATATTTCGGATGAGTTAGCCAAAACACAACCGGAAATTTCCGGGTTCATCCTGTCATATCCTGTAAACTGGTGTTGAACTCGTATGCAATATACCGAGATATTCACAGTAAAAATGGTTTTGGAGAATAGCAAAGTACTTTCATTAGGCAAGTGCATGAAAAGTCATGGATAAAAACAGAAATATCATGTTTGTTTGCCACAGTTCCTCTAGTTTTCTACCTAAGATAATAGGAATATGTTCAGCTGGTGTCTCCATGTGGAACCAATTACTGTATCCAAGCTCAAAATTAAATGTTCCCAGATAAAAAACATTCAAAAAATAAAGTCCGTTGATAATATCCAGAAAACGCAAACACAGAGGCTGTAGCAATATTTGGGATTGAGTTAGACAAAAAGAAAATCAAATATTTCCGGTTTCATCCAGTCATATGAGGAAAAACTTCTGTGGAATTCGGATGCAATGGACCGAGAAAATCACAGTAAAAATAGTTTTGGAGAAAAGCAAAGTCTTTTCATTAGGCAAGGGCATAAAATGTCATCTATACAAACAGAAATATCATGTTTGTTTGCCGCAATTCCTCTAGCTTTCTCACTAGAAAATATGAATGTGTAGAGCTGGTGTCTCCATGTGGAACCAATTAGTGATGCCAAGCTCAAAATAAAATGTTCCCCAATAAAAAATATTCAAACAATAAAGTCCGTTGGTAATATCCAGAACACAACACAGAGGCTGTAGCCATATTTGGGATTGATTTAGCCAAAACAAAAACCAGATATTTCCGGTTTCATCCAGTCATATCTGGAAAAAGTGGTGTGGAATTCGTATGCAATGGACCGAGAAAATCACAGTAAAAATGGTTTCGGAGAAAAGCAAAGTCGTTTCGCTAGGCAAATGCATATAATGTCATCTAGACAAACAGAAATATCATGTTTGTTTGCCGCAGTTCCTCTAGCTTTCTCCCTAGAAAATACGAATGTGTAGAGCTGGTGTTCCCATTATGAAACAATTTGTGTTCAACGGTACAAAATTAAATGTTCCTGGATAAAAACATTCAAAACAATAAACTCCATCGATAATATCCAGAAAACACAAACACAGAGGCTTTCACAATATTTCGGATTGAATTAGCCAAAACACAACCAGATATTTCTGGTTTCCTCAAGTGATATCCGGACAAAGTGGTTTGGAATTCGTATACAGTTGAATCAGAAAATCACAATAAAAATGGTTTTGGAGAAAAGTAGAGTCTTTTCATTAGGCAAGTAGATAAAATGTCATCTATACAAACAAAAATATCATGTTTGTTTGCCGCAGTTCCTCTAGTGTTCTCCCTAGAAAATACAAATATTTAGAGCTGGTGTCTCTTTGTGGAAACAATTAGTGTTTCCAAGCACAAAATTAAATGTTCCCCGATAAAAAACATTCAAAACAATAAAGTCCATCGATAATATGCAGGAAACACAAACACAGAGGCTTTCACAATATTTCCGATTGAGTTAGCCAAAACACAACCGGATATTTCTAGTTTCGTTCACTCATCTCTGGATAAAGTGGTGTGTAATTCGTATGCAATGGACCGAGAAAATCACAGTAAAAATGGTTTTGGAGTAAAGCAAAGTCTTTTTGTTAGGCAAGTGCATAAAATGTCATCTATAGAAACAGAAATATCATGTTTGTTTGCCACAGTTCCTCTAGCTTTCTCCCTAGAATATATGAATCTGTAGAGCTGGTGTTCCCATTATGAACCAATTATTGTTTCTACGGTACAAAATTAAATGTTCCCTGACAAAAACATTGAAAAATATAAAGTCCATTGATAATATCCAGAAAACACAAAGACAGAGTCATTCACAATATTTCGGATTCAGTTAGCCAAAATACAACCGGATATTTCCGATTTCAGCAAGTCATATTCGGACAAAGTGGTGTGGAATTCGTCTTTTCATTAGGCATGTAGATAAAAATGTCATCTTTAAAAACAGAAATATCATGTTTGTTTGCGCAATTCCTCTAGCTTTCTCCCTAGAAAATACGATTGTGTAGAGCTGGTGCCTCCATTTGGAAACAATTAGTGTTTCCAAGCAAAAAATTAAATGTTCCCTGAAAAAAAAAAACATTCAAAACAGTAAAGTCCATGGATAATATCAGGAATACACAAACACAGAGGCTATAGCAATATCTGGGATTGAGTTAGCCAAAACACAAGCAGATATTTCTGGTTTTATGCAGTCATATCCGGACAAAGTGGTGTGGAATTCGTATGCAATGGACTGAGAAAATCACAGTACAAATGCTTTTGGAGGAAAGCAAGTCTTTTCGTTAGGAAAGTGCATAAAATATCATCTAGACAAACAGAAATATCATGTTTGTTTCCTGCAATTCTTATAGGTTTCTCCATAGAAATTACAAATGTAATTACTGACTCCATGAACAAGAGTGTCAAATTGTTAAGTCAGCAACAGGAGTCACTGTGTACTTACATCCCATGTAGGAACTGTCCTTAATGTGTTTTCTAATGTGCAGTGATGCTATAAATAGTACTGAAACAGTATTTTTACACTTTGTGTTTCTGCATGGGTACAAACTGATGAGATCTTTACTAATTATATACTGAATCGATCTTCTGTATATAAAGATAATTGGAAATAAAAAAAAAACCTGGTGTTAAATTGGAAATGGCATAGAAAATTAATTTTTAAAAAATATTATGTAGGATCTCTGCTTTAATGTGCTGTGCACTCTTATTTAATGCTATAAATAGTACTCCAACACTATTTTTTTTCACTTTGTGTTGCTATATGGGGGCAAACTGTTGAAATCGTTACCTAATTTATACTAAACTAATCTTTTGTATATAAAGAGAATTGAAAATGAATCATGATGTGATTGGAAGGGGAGAGGGAGCGGGAGAGGGGAGGGTTGTGGGTGGGAGGGAAGTTTTGGGAGAGGGAACCCATTGTAACCCATGAGCTGTACTTTGGAAATTTATATTCATGAAATAAAAGTTTAATAAAAAAGAAATTATGAATGTGTAGAGCTGGTGTCTCCATGTGGAAACAGTTATTGTTTCAATGGTACAAAATTAAATGTTCCCTGATAAAAAAAATTCAAAACAATAAAGTCTGTGGATAATATCAGGAATACACAAACACAGAGGCTGTAGCAATATATGGGATTGAGTTAGCCAAAACACAACCAGATACTTCCGGTTTCATGCAGTCATATCCGGACAAACTGGTGTGGAATTCGTATGCAATGGACCGAGAAAATCACAGCAAAAATGGTTTTGGAGAAAAGCAACGTATTTTCGTTAGGCAAGTGCATAAAATATTATCGATTCAAACAGAAATATCATGTTTGTTTGCCGCATTTCCTCTAGCTTTCTCCCTAGAAAATACGAATGTGTAGAACTCGTGACACCATGTGGAACGAATTAGTGTTTCCAAGGACAAAACTAAATGTTCCCTGATAAAACGCATTCCAATAAATAAAGTCTGTGGATAATATCAGGAATACACAAACACAGAGGCTGTAGCAATATCTGGGATTGAGTTAGCAGAACAAAACCGGATATTCCTGGTTTCTTCCAGGAATATCCGGAAAAAATTGTGTGGAATTCATATGAAATGGACAGAGAAATTCACAGTAAAAATGGTTCTGTTGAAAAGCAAAGTCTTTTCGTTAGGCAAGTGCATAAAATGTCATTTATAATAACAGAAATATGATGTTTGTTTGCGGCAGTTCCTCTAGCTGTCTCCCTAGAAAATACGAATGTGTAGAGCTGGTGTCTCCATGTGGAACCAATTAGTGTTTCCAAGATCAAAATAAAATATTCCCTGATAAAAAACATTCAAAACAGTAAAGTCCGTGGATAATATCAGGAATACACAAACACAGAGTCTGGAGCAATATCTGGGATTGAGTTAGCCAAAACAATACCGGATATTTCCGGTTTGATCCAGTCATATCCGGACAAAAGTCGTTTGGAATTTAGATGCAATGGACCAAGAAAATCACAGAAAAATGGTTTTGGAGAAAAGCAAAGTCTTTTCGTTAGGCAAGTGCATAAAATGTCATCCATGCAAAGAGAAATATCATGTCTGTTTGCTGCAGTTCCTCTAGCAGTCTACCTAGAAAATACGAATGTGTAGTGCTGGTGTCCCATGATAAACCAATTAGTGTTTCTACGGTACAAAATTAAATGTTCCCTGATAAAAATATTCAAAAAAATAAAGTCCATCATGATATCCAGAAAACACAAACACAGAGGCTTTCACAATATTTCGGATTGAGTTAACCAAAACACAACCGGATATTTCTGGTTACATCCAGTCATATCTGGACAAAGTCGTTAGGAATTTGGATGCAATGCACCGAGAAATTCACAGTAAAATGATTTTGGAGAAAAGCAAAGTCTTTTCATTAGGCAAGTGCATAAAATGTCATCTATACAAACAGAAATATCATGTTTCTTTGTTGCAGTTCCTCTAGCTGTCTCCATAGAAAATACGAATGTGTAGAGCTGTTGTCTCCATGTGGAACCAATTAGTGATCCAAGCACAAAATTAAATGTTCCCTGATAAAAAACATTCAAAACAATAAAGTACGTGGATAATATCAGGAATACACTAACACAGAGGCTGGAGCAATATCTGGGATTGAGATAGCCAAAACAAAACCGGATATTTCTGGTTTCATCCAGTCATATCCGGTAAAATGGTGTGGAATTCGTAAGAAATGGAATGAGATATTCACAGTAAAAATGATTTTGGAGAATAGCAAAGTCTTTTCGTTAGGCAAGTGCATAAATTGTCATCTATGCAAACAGAAATACCATGTTTGTTTGCCGCAGTTCCTCTAGCTTTCTCCCTAGAAAATACGAGTGTGTAGAGCTGGTGTCTCCATGATGAACCAATTAGTGTTTCAACGGTACAAAATTAAATGTTCCCTGATAAAAATATTCAAAACAATAAAGTCCATCGATAATATCCAGAAAACACAAACACAGATGCTTTCACAATATTTAGGATTGAGTTAGCAAAAACACTACAGGATATTTCTGTTTTCATCCATTCATATCCGGACACACTGGTGTGGAATTCATATGCAATGGACAGAGAAAATCACAGTAAAAATTGTTTTGGAGAAAAGCAAAGAGTTTTTGTTAGGCAAGTGCATAAAATGTCACCTAAACAAACAGAAATATCATGTTTCTTTGCCGCAGTTCCTCTAACATTCTCCCTAGAAAGTACGAATATGTTCAGCTGGTGTCTCCATGTGGAACCATTAACTGTATCCAAGCTCAAAATAAAATGTTCCCCGATAAAAATATTCAAAACAATAAAGTCCATGGATAATATCAGGAATACACAAACACAGAGGTTGGAAAATATTTGGGATTTAGTTAGCCAACAAAACCGGATATTTTCGGTTTCATCCAGTCATATCCAGACAAACTGGTGTGCAATTTGTATGCAATGGACCGAGATAATCACAGCAAAAATGGTTTCGGAGAATAGCAAAGTCTTTTGGTTAGGCAAGTGCATAAAATGTCATCTATATGAACAGAAATATCATGTTTCATTGCCGCAGTTCCTCTAGCTTTCCCAAGGAAAATACGAATGTGTAGAGCTGGTGTCCCCATGATGAACCAGTTAGTGTTTCAACGGTACAAAATTAATGTTCCCTGATAAAAAGCATTCGAAACTATAAAGTCCGTGGATAATATCCGGAATACACAAACACAGAGTCTGGAGCAATATCTGGGATTGAGTTAGCCAAAACAAAACCGGATAATTCCGGTTTCATCCAGTCATATCCAGACAAACTTGTTCAGAATTCATATGAAGTGTACCGAGAAAATCAGGAAAAATGGTTATGGAGAAAAGCAAGGTTTTTTCGTTAGGCAAGTGCATAAAATGTCATCTATACAAACAGAAATATCATGTTTGTTTGCTGCAGTTCCTCTAGCAGTCTCCCTAGAAAATACGAATGTGTAGAGCTGGTGTCCCCATGATGAACCAATTAGTGTTTCTACGGTACAAAATTAAATGTTCCCTGATAAATATAGTCAAAAAAATAAAGTCCATCAATGATATCCAGAAAACACAAACACAGAGGCTTTCACAATATTCCGGATGGAGTTAGCCAAAACAAAACCGGATATTTCCGGTTACATCCAGTCATATCCGGACAAACTTGTGTGGAATTCATATGAAGTGTACCGAGAAAATCACAGAAAAATGGTTTTGGAGAAAAGCAATGTCTTTTCGTTAGGCAAGTGCATAAAATGTCATCTATACAATCAGAAATATCATGTTTGTTTGCCACAGTTCCTCTAGCGTTCTCCCTAGAAAATACGAATGTGTAGAGCTGGTGTCTCCATGTGGAACCAATTAGTGAATCTACGGTACAAAATTAAATGTTCCCTTAAAAAATATTCAAAAAAATAAAGTCCATCGATAATATCCATAAAACACAAACACAGAGGCTTTCACAATATTTCGGATTGAGTTAGCCAAAACACAACCGGATATTTCTGGTTTCATCCAGTCATATCCGGACAAACTGGTGTAGAATTCGTATTCAATGAACCAAAAAAATCACCGTATAAATGGTTTTGGAGAAAAGCAAAGTCTTTTCGTTAGGCAAGTGCATAAAAGGTCATCTAGACAAACAGAAATATCATGTTTGTTTGCCGCAGTTCCTCTAGCTTTCTCCCTAGGAAATATGAATGTGTAGAACTTGTGTTCCCATGATGAACCAATTAGTGTTTCAATGGTACAAAATTAAAGGTTCCCTAATAAAAACATTCAAAACAATAAAGTTCATCGATAATATCCAGAAAACACAAACACAGAAACTTTCACAATATTTCACATTCAATTAGCCAAAAGAGACCCGGATATTTCTGATTTCATCCATTCATATCCAGACAGAGTGGTGTGGAAATCGTATCAATGAAAAAAAAATCACAGTAAAAATGGTTATGGAGAAAAGCAAAGTCTTTTCGTTAGGCAAGTGCATAAAATGTCATGTATACAAACAGAAATATCAGTTTGTTTGTCGCAGTTCATCTAGCTTTCTCCGTATAAATTACGAATATGTTCAGCTGGTGTCTCCATGTGGAACCAATTACTGTATCCAAGCTCAAAATAAAATATTCCCCGATATAAAACCTTCAAAAAAAAAAGTCCATCGATAATAACCACAAAACACAAACACAGAGGCTTTAGCAATATCTGGATTGAGTTAGCAAAAACACTACCGGATATTTCTGTTTTCATCCAGTCATATCCGGAAAAAGTGGTACGGAATTCGTATGCAATGAACCAAAATAATCACACTAAAAATGGTTTTGGAGAAAAGCAAAGTCTTTTCGTTAGGCAAGTGCTTAAAATGTCATCTATAGAAACAGAAATATTACGTTTGTTTGTCGCAGTTCCTCTAGCTGTCTCCATAGAAAATACGATTGTGTAGAGCTGGTGTCTCCATGTGGAACCAATTAGTGATTCCAAGCACAAAATTAAATGTTCCCTGATAAAAACATTCAAAACAATAAAGTCCATGGATAATATCAGGAATACACAAACACAGATGCTCTAGCAATATCTGGGATTGAGTTAGCCAAAATAAAACCAGATATTTCGGTTTCATCCAGTCATATCCGGTAATCTGGTGTGGAATTCATATGCAATGGATGGAGATATTCACAGTAAAAATAGTTTTGGAGAAAAAGCAAAGTCTTTTCGTTAGGCAAGTGCATAAAATCTCAAAGATACAAACAGAAATATCTAGTTTGTTTGCTGCAGTTCCTCTAGTTTTCTCCCTGGAAAATACGAATGTGTTGAGTTGGTGTCCCCATGATGAACCATTAGTGTTTCAACGGTACAAAATTAAATGCTCCCTGACAAAAAGCATTCAAAACAATAAATTCCATAGATAATATCAGGAATAAACAAATACAGAGGCTGTAGCAATATCTGGGATTGAGTTATCCAAAACAAAACCGGATATTACCGGTTTCATCCAGTCATATCCACACAAACTTGTGTGGAATTCATATGAAGTGTACCGAGAAAATCACAGAAAAATGGTTTTGGAGAAAAGCAAAGTCTTTTTGTTAGGGAAGTGCATAAAATGTCATCTATACAAACAGAAATATCATTTTTTTGCCGCAGTTCCTATAGCTTTCTCCCTAGAAAGTAAGAATATGTTCAGCTAGTGTCTCCATGTGGAACCAATTACTGTATACAAGCTCAAAATAAAATGTTTCCTGATAGAAAACATTCAAAGCAATAAAGTCCCTGGATAATATCAGGACTACACAAACACAGAGGTTGGAGCAATATCTGGGATTGAGTTAGCCAAAACAAAACCGGATATTACCGATTTGATCCAGTCATATCCACACAAACTTGTGTGGAATTCATATGAAGTGTACCGAGAAAATCACAGAAAAATGTTTTTGGAGAAAAGCAAAGTCTTTTCGTTAGGCAAGTGCATAAAATGTCATCTATACAAAGAGAAATATCATGTTTGTTTCCCACAGTTCCTCTAGCTTTCTCCCTGGAAAATACGAATATGTTCAGCTGGTGTCTCCATGTGGAACAAATTACTGTATCCAAGCAAAAAATAAAAAGGTCCCCGATAGAAAACATTCAAACCAATAAAGTCCATGGATAATATCAGGAATACACAAACACAGAGGCTGGAGCAATATCTGGGATTTGATTAGCCAAAACACAACCGGATATTTCTGGTTTCATCCAGCGATATACAGGCAAAGTGGTGTGGAATTCATATGCAATGAACGAAATAAATAACAGTAAAAATGGCTTTGGAGAAAATCCATCTTTTCCTTAGGGAAGTGCCTAAAATATCATCGATACAAACAGAAATATCATGTTTGTTTGCCGCAGTTCCTCTAGCTTTCTCCCGAGAAAATACGAATGTGTAGAGCTGGTGTCTCCATGATGAACCAATTAGTGATTCTACAGTACAAAAATAAATGTTCCCTGAAAAAAACATTCAAAACAATAAAGTCCATCGATAATATATAGAAAACAAAAACACAGAGGCTGTAGCAATATCTGGGATTGAGTTAGCCAAAACAAAACTGGATATTTCCGGTTTCATCCAGTCATATCCGGACAAACTGGTGTGGAATTCGTATGCAATCGACCGAGAAAATCACAGTAGAAATGGTTTTGGAAACAAAGGCTTTTCATTAGGGAAGTGCATAAAATGTCATCTATACCAACAGAAATATCATGTTTGTTTGCCGCATTTCCTCTAGCTTTTTCCCTAGAAAATACGAATGTGTAGAGCTGGTGTCTCCATGATGAACCAATTACTGTTTCTACCATAGAAAATTAAATGTTCCCTGAAAAAACATTCAAAACAATAAAGTCCATGGATAATATCCAGAAAACACCAACAGAGAAACTCACAATATTTCGCATTGAGTTAGCCAAAACACAACCGGATATTTCTGGTTTCTTCCAGTCATATCCGGAAAAAATGGTGTGGAATTCGTATGCTATGGGCTGAAAAAATCAGAGTAAAAATTGTTTTGTAGACAATCATATTCTTTACCTTATGCAAGTGCATAGAATGTCATAGATAGAAACAGAAATATCATGTTTGTTTGTCGCAGTTCCTCCAGCTTTCTCCCTAGAAAATACGAATGTGTAGAGCTGGTGTATCCATGTGGAACCAATTAGTGTTTCAACGGTACAAAATTAAATGTTCCTTGATAAAAACATTCAAAACAATAAAGTCCGTGGATAATATCAGGAATACACAAACACAGAGTCTTTACAATATTTAAGGTTGAGTTAGCCAAAACACAATCGGATTTCCCTGTTTTCATCCAGTCGTATCTGGACAAAGTGGTGTGGAATTCGTATGCAATGGACCGAGAAAATCACAGTAAAAATGGTTTTGGAGAAAAGCAAAGTCTTTACGATAGGCAAGTGCATAAAATATCATCGATATAAACAGAAATATCATGTTTGTTTGCCGCAGTTCCTCTAGCTTTCTCCCTAGAAAATACGAATATATAGTGCTGGTGTTTCTATGTGGAACCAATTACTGTATCCAAGCTCAAAATAAATTATTCCCTGATAAAAAAAATTCAAACAATAAAGTCCACGGATAACATCCGGAAAACACAAACCCACAGGCTGTAGCAATAACTGGGATTGAGTTAGCCAAATCAAAACCGGATATTTCCGGTTTCATCCAGTCATAGCCGGTCAAACTGGTGTGGAATTAATACGCAATGGACCGAAAAAATCACAGTAAAAATGGTTTTGGAGAAAAGCAAAGTTTTTTCATTAGGCAAGTGCAGAAAATGTCATCTATGCAAACAGAAATATCATGTTTGTTTGTCGCAGTTCCTCTAGCTTTCTCCCTAGAAAATACAAATGTGTAGAGCTGGTGTTCCCATTATGAACCAATTCGTGTTTCAACGGTACAAAATGAAATTTTCCCTGATAAAAACATTCAAAACAATAAAGTCCATCGATAATGTCCAGAAAACACAAACACAGAGGCTTTCACAATATTTCGTATTGAGTTAGCCAAAACACAAAGGATATTTCCGGTTTCATCCAGTCATATCCAGAAAAAGTTGTTTGGAGTTTGTAAGCAATGGAACAAGAAAATCACAGTAAAAATGGTTTTGGTGAAATGCAAAGTCTTTTCATTAGGCAAGTGAGTAAAATGTCATCTATACAAACAGAAATATCATGTTTGTTTGCTGCAGTTCCTCTAGCTTTCTCCCTAGAAAATACGAATGTGTAGAGCTGGTGTCTCCATGTGGAAACAATTAGTGTTTCAACGGTACAAATTTAAATGTTCCCTGACAAAAACATTCAAAACAATAAAGTCCATGGATAATATCTGGAAATCACAAACACAGAGGCTTTCCCAATATGTCGGATTGTGATAGCCAAAACAAAACTGGATATTTCTGGTTTCATCCAGTCATATCCGGAAAAATTGGTGTGGAATTCTTATGCAACGGTCCGAGAATATCACAGTAAAAATGGCTTTGGAGAAAAGCAACGTCTTTTCATTAGGCAAGTGAGTAAAATGTCATCTATACAAACAGAAATATCATGTTTGTTTGTCGCAGTTCCTCTAGCTTTCTCCCTAGAAATTACGAATATTTTCAGCTGGTGTCTCCATCTGGAAACAATTGCTGTATCCAAGCTCAAAATAAAATGTTCCCCGATAAAAAAACATTCTAAAGAATAAAGTCCGGATAGGAAATTAGGAGATCGTCAAGATGGCGGAATAGGCAGGGAGCACACTATTAGTCCGGGGGAGAGACTGTTTAATATAAGTGGAGATACTGCAGGGTCAAGGAAGATTAGGGGATGAAACAGCAGAGTAAACACTTCCGGAACTAGTTTTCCAAAGTTTACCTGCGTGGAGAGCATTTTAGCCCAAGTTCAGGACACCAGCGGCAGACTCAACACACCAGCGGTGGAACGTGAGGTGAGCCGAACCTCAATAGCCTGAGACACCAGCAGGCAAGTGGAAAGAGGAGGCTAGAGGGAACGAGGTTTGAAACTCCGTGGGGAAAAATTCACCAGGCTAACTAGAAGAGAGAGAGGAAAAAAATAATAAAAGTGACCGATACGGACACAAGTTTCTCTAATAAATATGACCAAAAGAGATCCTCACCACGACATGTTGTAATCAAACTCACCACAGTGAAACATAAAAAAGGATCCTAAAATGTGCAAGAGAGAAATGTCAGATTACTCTTAGAGGATCTCCAATTAGACTCACAGCAGACTTCTCATCAGAAACCGTACAAGCTAGAAGGGAATGGCGAGACATAGCCCAGGTAGTAAGAGAGAAAAACTGCCAGCCCAGAATACTATATCCTGCAAAGCTCTCATTTGTGAATGAAGGTGAAATTAAGACTTTTCATAGCAAACAGAAACTGAAAGAATTTGTTGCCACTCATCCTGCCCTGCCAAAGATGCTTAAAGATGTGTTGCACACAGAAACACAGAAACACGGTCACCAATATGAAAGAAGGTAAAGGAAGGAAACCTCACAGCAAAAGATCACAGGAAGCTCAATTTCTCTTTGACATAGAATTAAACTCTGATGCTCTGTTAAAGCAATGTGTTAAAGTAATCTATTATGTGCTCTTGATGTCTGTTAAATTCTAATTGTTCAAAAACAGCTGAATTTTTATTAAGAGCTATGGGTTATTTAAATATGGGCTTATTTTCAAAGATTTGAATAGTCACCTTGTAACAATGATCAAATTTGGTCTATGTTATGTCATGATTCTAAGGAATCTTATTTCAACCAAATATTTTGGATATTGACCTTCTTGGCGTTCTTGACAGGCATTCAAAAAATCAAAGTTTCAAACAATCTGGTCTCTAAAATTTCCAGTAAATCCTGGACTTTGGTTTTTCCAGTTTGTGCCCGACTGAAAAAATCAAAGGACCTATGTCTCTCGTCTTATAGAGACACGAACTAAGCAGGCTATCTGGATTATATTAGAAGGACTGTCAGGATGTGATGTGGTACCAGACTTTAAGTTTCTATAATGGAAAATGCTATTAATACAAATGTTTGAGAATTAAAAAGTCTAATGATCTTGTGTTACTAGACATGATAGTTATCTTAATGAGAAAGCCCCAGAGGCCTAAAGGGTTAAATACTTGTAACATCCTACAGGTGCTTTCAAAAATACTATGAAGTAAGCAAGTGCCTCTTGTTGGTTGATGAGTTTACAATTTTAAACATGGTGACTTAAAGTCTTTTGTCATCCATAGTTATATATGATGTGCTGCTCATAAAACTAAAGCGTTGTTGGTTCTGTGTTTAGCTGTCCTCCTATAGGTTCCTAGGGACTTTTTTCAGCTACTTTTATTGCGTTCAGTACTTTGGGATGGCTCTGTAAACAGATGAAGCCAATAATGTATTAACAGTACCAACTGAGAGAAAGTATGGTTAACTGAGGTTACTAAAAACAAAAAGCAATTCAAATCCATTGGCAATCTAGAAAAAGAGTTAAAGATTTTAAAAGCTATTATTAAAATTGCTATATTGGTCTATTATGCTATGTTATGTGTGTGTACATATTGTATGTCCACTTGGGGAAAGTTTATTAAGAGTTTTATTTTGAAGGGCTTATAGATAAGATTGTCCATAAATTTAAGCTGCTAAAATCAATCAAAGATACATTTTAATTGGTGTGACCTGAATCTCTGTATCATATGTTTTAAACTTGTTGGTAGAAAGAAACTAAAATCATTTTAGATGGTTGTGCTTAAGTTTACTGGCTAAACAAACTACACCATGTTAGATATTTAAGAGGTGTTTTCAAATACATGATTCTTAAAATTTATAGAAGGCATTGGACCTTCTGGTAAATGTTTTCTTAAGTTGTTATCTAATGGTTGAAATGGTTTGCTAAGTATTCATGTAATATTGCTATTGTCAGCAAGCGATCTAGGACTTGCTCCCTCATTTGTCTATTCTAAGCCCAACTTGTTCTTTCATTTCTCTATTCTCTTCAAGGGAGGAAACTAATTCTATTCTAAAGGAATCTCTAGGATGCACAATTTAATCTTTAGACCTTATAAAAGAGATGGCTAACATTTTTCTGTAATAGCATAGCCAAAATAAGAGCTTAAATAATAATCTCATAGCTAGATTCATTTCGACATCAGCGAAGTACACAGTAAGTAGAAAAGACCTCACTTTCAGACCAAAGGGAAAGAAAGTTTTCAAGTGGGAATATAATTTTCCTCATGGGCATTGTCTACCTTAGGAAAACTACTGCAGAACATGCCTGTGACTATAGACTTGTAGTTCAGGCCGCAGAAGATTAGAGATGGGACACAAGCACTCCCTTGACTTGCATCCTCTGGTCTGCTTATCACAAACCAGGAGGAAAAGAAAGCTCGGCATCAGAAGCAATGGGTGGCAGGCCTATTAATGGCTGATCTGTACAGTGATCTGCCCTCAAGGAGACCCAACAGGCCAGTCCACTGCAGTGGCTTTCGATGTGGTAAGCCTGGGCTTCAGCAGAAGTCAGCTTGTGAAGAGCCCTGGTAGCTCTGCCAAGAGTTGGATCACTGGAAATGGACCTGCCCTGGAGTCGAAGGATGCCAACGTCAGAGCCACAGATCTTATTGGCTCTAAGCTGAAAAGCCCTTCACTCAGCCCAACTTCCAAAGTGACCACTGCAGCTGAGGGTTTGGTCAAGTAGGGTCAGCAACATTGCAGGCAGAACTGTAAATTTCTTGTTAGAGATGCCCCCTGCATTTACCTGGCCAGCGCTCCTCCCAGGCCAGCCAAGTAATGAAAGTCAACAGAGTGCCTTCCCCTAGGAGGTTCACACCTCCCTTAGGATATACCCCATGTGAAGAGATAGATAGGTCTGGGCCTCTGAATTTACAAGGCCTAAAGCCCACCAGATAATTATCAAGCCCCTTCTATCAGGTTCTATTTGCCTCTCAATCAGAAAAATTACTTGTAGCTTAGACAGCACCTTTCTTAGCTCCTCTAATAATGACTCTGTCCTTTGTTCTAGGCCCTGTCTAGTGCACTTGGGCCTCATTCCTTTGCAATCATAACCTCTACTCTACCACCAATGGCTCTACTCCCAACCTGTGTGTACTGATGGTCCTCTTCCCCACTTAATGCTGTACAATTGTTCAAACCTGGTAAATGCCATTCTTAGGATCATTGGTTACTATCCTCACTCTGTCTTTTATGACCTTGTCTAAATATGATCAGAGTCGGTAAACTTGGAAGGCTTCCATAGCCTTGGAAACTCATGATGACATCCTAGGACGGTTACTGGTGCCATAAACTAGAGTGTCAATTTGTTGGGTCAACAACAGGAGCCACTGTGCACTTGCTCCTCATGTGGGATCTCTGTCCTTAATGTGCTGTACATTGTGATTTAATGCTATAACTAGTACTCAAACAGTATGTTTCACTTTGTGTTTCTGTGTGGGTGCAAACTGTTGAAATCTTTACTTCATATATACTAAAATGATCTTCTGTATATAAAGAGAATTGAAAATGAATCTTGATGCAAATGAAAGGGGAGAGGGAGCGGGAGAGGGCAGGGTTGCGGTGGGAGGGAAGTTATGGCAGGGGGAAGCCATTGTAATCCATAAGCTGTACACTGGATATTTATATTCATTAAATAAAATTTTTAAAAAAAGAAAAAAAATAAAGTCCATTGATAATATCCAGAAAACACAAACACAGAGGCTTTCACAATATTTCGGATTCAGTTAGCCAAAACACAACCGGATATTTCTGGTTTCATCCAGTCATATCTGGACAAAGTGGTGTGGAATTCTTAGGCAATGGACTGATAAAATCACAGTACAAAGGGTTTTGGAGAAAAGCAAAGTCTTTTCATTAGGCAAGTAGATAAAATGTCATCGATACAAACAGAAATATCATGTTTGTTTGCGCGGTTCCTCTAGCTTTCTCCCTAGAAAATACGAATGTGTAGAGCTGGTGTCCCCATGATAAACCAATTATTGTTTCTACAGTACAAAATTAAATGTTCCCTGATAAAAACATTCAAATCAAAAAGTCCATCGATAATATCCAGAAAACACAAACACAGAAGCTTTAACAGTATTTCGGATTGAGCTAGCCAAAACACAACTGGATATTTCTGGTTTCATCCAGTCATATCCGGACAACTGGTGTGGAATTCATATGCAATGGATCGAGAAAATCACTGTAAATATGGTTTTGGAGAAAAGCAAAGTCTTTTTGTTAGGCAAGTGCATAAAATGTCATCGATACAAACAGAAATATCATGTTTGTTTGCCGCAGTTCTCTAGCTTTCTCCATATAAAATACGAATATGTAGAGCTGGAGTCTCCATGTGGAACCATTACTGTATCCAAGATCAAAATAAAATGTTCCCCGATAAAAATCATTCAAAACAATAAAGTCTGTGGATAATATCCAGAAAAAACAAACATAGAGGCTGCAGCAATATCTGGGATTGAGTTAGCCAAAAAAAAAACCGGATATTTCCGGTTTCATCCAGTCATATCCGGACAAACTTGTGTGGAATTCGTATGCAATGGACCAAGAAAATCACAGTACAAATGGTTTTGGAGAAAAGCAAAGTCCTTTCGTTAGGCAAGTGCATAAAATGTCATCCATACAAACAGAAATATCATGTTTGTTTGCCGCAGTTCCCATCGCTATCTCCCTAGAAAATACGAATGTGTAGCGCTGGTGTCCCCATGTGGAACCAATTAGTGTTTCCAAGCACAAAATTAAATGTTCCTTGATAAAAAACATTCAGAACAATAAAGTCCGTGGATAATATCAGGAATACGCAAACACAGAGGCTGTAGCAATATTTCAGATTGAGTTAGCCAAAACACAACCAGATATTTCTCATTTCATCCAGTCATATCTGGACAAAGCGGTGTGGAATTCGTATGCAATGGACCGAGAAAATCACAGTAAAAATTGTTTTGGAGAATTGCAAGTATTTTCGTTAGGCAATTGTATAAAATGTCATCTACACAATCAGAAATATCATGTTTGTTTGCCGCAATTCCTATAGTTTTCTCCGTAGAAATTACGAATGTAATTTCTGACGCCATGAACAAGAGTGTCAAATTGTTAAGGCAGCAACAGGAGTCACTGTGTACTTACATCCCATGTGGGATCTGTCCTTAATGTGTTGTCTAATGTGCAGTGATGCTATAACTAGTACTGAAACAGTATTTTTACACTTTGTGTTTCTGCATGGGTACAAATTGATGAGATCTTTACTAATTATATACTGAATCGATCTTCTGTATATAAAGATAATTGGAAATGAAAAAAAAAACCTGGTGTTAAATTGGAAATGGCATAGAAAATTAATTAATTTTTTTAAAAAAATTATGTAGGATCTCTGCCTTTAATGTGCTGTACACTCTTATTTAATGCTATAACTAGTACTCCAACAGTATTTTTTTTTTTAGTTTGTGTTGCTATATGGGGGCATACTGTTGAAATCGTTACCTAATATATACTAAAATGATCTTTTGTATATAAAGAGAATTGAAAATGAATCATGATGTGATTGGAATGGGAGAGGGAGCGGAAAGGGGAGGGTTATGGGTGGGAGGGAAGTTTTGGGAGAGGGAAGCCATTATAACCCATGAGTTGTACTTTGGAAATTTATATTCATGAAGTAAAAGTTTAATAAAAAAAAAGAAATTACGAATGTGTAGAGCTGGTGTCTCCATGTGGAAACAATTAGTGTTTCAATGGTACAAAATTAAATGTTCCCTTATAAAAAACATTAAAAACAATAAAGTCTGTGGATAATATCAGGAATACACAACACAGAGGATGTAACAATATCTGGGATTGAGTTAGCCAAACAAAACTGGATATTTCCGGTTTCCTGCAGCCATATTCGTATGCAATGGACCGAGAATATCGCAGTACAAATGGTTTTGTTGAAAAGCAAAGTCTTTTCATTAGGAAAGTGCATAAAATGTCATCTATAAAAACAGAAATATCATGTTTTTTTGCCACAATTGCTCTAGCTTTCTCCCTAGAAAATACAAATGTGTAGAGCTGGTGTCCCCATGATGAACCAATTACTATTTCAACGGTACAAAATTGAATGTTCCCTGATAAAAACATTCAAAACAATAAAGTCCATCGATAATATCCAGAAAACACAAACACAGAGGCTTTCACAATATTTCGGATTGAGTTAGCCAAAACACAACCGGATATTTCTGGTTTCATCCTGCCATATCCGGACTAAATGGTGTGGAATTCGTATGCAATGGACTGCGAAAATCACAGTAAAAATGGTTTTGGAGAAAAGCAAAGTCTTTTCGTTAGGCAAGTGCATAAAATGTCATCGATACAAACAGAAATATCATGTTTCTTTGCCGCAGTTCCTCTAGCTTTCTCCCTAGAAAATACGAATGTGTAGAGCTGGTGCCTCCATGTGTAGCCAATTAATGTTGAAAATATCAGCAATACACAAACACAGAGGCTGTAGCAATATTTCAGAATGAGTTAGAAAAAACAGAACAAGATATTCCTGGTTTCATCCAGTCATATCCGGACAAATGGTGTGGAATTCGTATGCAATGGACCGAGAAAATCACATTAAAAATGGTTTAGGAGAAAAGCAAAGTGTTTTCGTTAGGCAAGGGCATAAAATGTCATCTATACAAACAGAAATATCATGTTTGTTTTCCGCAGTTATTCTAGCTTTCTCCCTAGAAAATAAGAATGTGTAGAGCTGGTGTTTCCATGTGCAACCATTTACTGTATCCACGCTGAAAATAAACTGTTCACTGATAAAAAACATTCAAAACAATGAAATCCATCGATAATATCCAGAAAAAACTAACACAGAGCTTTTCAAATTATTTCGGATTGAGTTAGCCAAAACAAAAGCGGATATTTCTGGTTTCATCCAGTCATATCCGGACAAAGTGTTTTAGAATTCATATGCAATGGACCGAGAAAATCACAGTAAGAATGGTTTTGGAGAAAAGCAAAGTCTTTTGGTTGGGCAAGTGCATAAAATGTCATCGATACAAAGAGAAATATTATGTTTGTTTGCCGCAGTTCCTCTAGCTTTCTCCCTAGAAAATACGAATATGTAGAGCTGGTGTCTCCATGTGCAACCATTTACTGTATCGAAGCTGAAAATAAAATGTTCCCTGATAAAAAACATTCAAAACAATGAAATCCATTGATAATATTCAGAAAAAAGAAACACAGAGGCTGTTGCAATATCTGGGATTGAGTTAGCCAAAACACAACCGGATATTTCCGGTTTCATCCAGTCATATCCGGTAAACTGGAGTGGAATTCGTATGCAATGGATCGAGAAAACCACAGTAAAAATGGTTCTGGAGAAAAGCAAAGTCTTTTCATTAGGCAAGTGTATAAAATGTCCTCGATACAAACAGAAATATCATGTTTGTTTGCCACAGTTCCTCTAGCTTTCTCCCTAGAAAATACGAATGTGTAGAGCTGGTGTCCCCATGATGAACCAATTAGTGTTTCTTCGGTACAAAATTAAATGTTCCCTGATAAAAATATTCAAACAATAAAGTCCATCGATAATATCCAGAAAACACAGACACAGAGGCTTTCAAAATATTTCTGATTGAGTTACCCAAAACACAACCGGATATTTCTGTTTTTATCCTAGCATGTCCGGAGAAACTGGTGTGGAATTCGTATGCAATGGATCGAGAAAATCACAGTACAAATGGATTTGGCGAAAAGCAAAGTCATTTCGTTAGGGAAGTGCATAAAATGCCATCGATACAAACAGAAATATCATGTTTGCTTGCCGCAGTTCCTCCAGCTTTCTCACTAGAAAATACGAATGAGTAGAGCTGGTGTCTCCATGTGGAACCAATTAGTGTTTCAACGGTACAAAATTAAATGTTCCCTGATGAAAAATATTGAAAAAAATAAAGTCCGTGGATAATATCAGGAATACACAAACACAGAGTTGGAGCAATATTTCAGATTGAGTTAGCCAAAACAGAACAAGATATTTCTGGTTACATCCAGTAATATCTGGACAAAGTGGTGTGGAATTCGTATGCAATGGACCGAGAAAATCACATTAAAAATGCTTTTGTAGAAAAGCAAAGTCTCTTCGTTAGGCAAAAGCATAAAATGTCATGTATACAAACAGAAATATCATTTTGTTTTCCACAGTTCCTCTAGCTTTCTCCCTAGAAAATACGAATGTGTGGAGCTGGTGTCTCCATGTGGAGCCATTTACTGTGTCCAAGCAGAAAATAAAATGTTTTGCGATAAAAAAACATTCAAAACAATAAGTCGATCGATAATATCCAGAAAACACAAACACAGAGTCCTTAGCAATATTTTGGATTGAGTTAGCCAAAACATAACCGGATATTTCCGGTTTCATCCAGCCATATCCGGACAAACTGGTGTGGAATTCGTATGCAATGCACCGAGAAAATAACAGTACAAATGGTTTTGGAGAAGAGCAAAGTCTTTTTGTTAGAGAAGTGCATAATATGTCATCGATACAAACAGAAATATCATGTTTGTTTGCCGCAGCTCCTTTAGCATTCTCCATAGAAAACATGAATGTGAAGAGCTGGTGTCTCCATGTACAAACCATTAGTGATTCCAGCACAAAATTAAGTGTTCCTTGATAAAAAACAATCAGAACACTAAAGGCCGTGTTAATATCAGGAATACACAAACACAGAGGCTGTAGCAATATCTGGGATTGAGTTAGCCAAAACAAAACCGGATATTTCTGGTTTCATCCAGTCATATCCGGACAAATTGGTGTGGAATTCGTATGCAATGGGCTGAGAAGATCACTGTAAAAATGGTTTTGGAGAAAAGCAAATTCTTTTCATTACGCAAGTGCATAAAATGTCATCCATACAAACAGAAATATCATGTTTGTTTGCCGCAGTTCCTCTAGCTTTCTCCCTAGAAAATATGAATGTGCAGAGCTGGTGTCTCCATGTGGAACCAATTACTGTATCCAAGCTCAAAATTAAATGTTCCCCGATAAAAAACATTCAAAACAATAAAGTCCGTGGATAATATCCAGGAAACACAAACACAGAGGCGGTAGCAATATCAGGGATTGAGTTAGCTAAAACACAACCAGATATTTCTGTTTTCATCAAGTCATATCCGGACAAACTGATATGGAATTCATATGCAATGGACTGAGAAAATCACAGCAAAAATGGTTTTGGAGAAATGCATTCATTTCATTAGGCAAGTGCATAAAATGTCATCTATACAAACAGAAATAACATGTTTGTTTGTCGCAGTTCCTCCAGCTTTCTCCCTAGAAAATACGAATGTGTAGAGCTGGTGTTTCCATGTGGAAACAATTACTGTATCGAAGCACAAAATTAAATGTTCCCTGATTAAAAACATTCAAAACAATAAAGACCATCGATAATACCCAGAAATCAAAAACACAGAGTCTTTCACAATATTTCGGATTGAGTTAGCCAAAACACAACCGGATATTTCGGTTTACATCCAGTCATATCTGGACAAACTGGTGTGGAATTCCTATGGAATGGACTGAGAAAACCACAGTAAAAATTGTTTTCGAGAACAGCAAAGTCTTTTCGTTAGGCAAGTGCATAAAATGTCATCGATACAAACAGAAATATCATGTTTGTTTGCCGCAGTTCCTCTAGCTTTCTCCCTAGAAAATACGAATGTGTAGAGCTGGAGTCTCCATGTGGAAACAATTAGTGTTTCACAGCACAGAATTAAATGTTTCCTGATAAAAGACATTCAAAACAATAAAGTCTGTGGATAATACCAGGAATACACAAGCACAGAGGCGGTAACAATATCTGGGATTGAGTTAGCCAAAACAATACCGGATTTTTCCGGTTTCATCCAGTCATATCCAGGCAAAGTGGTGTGGAATTCGTATGCAATGGACCGAGAAAATCACAGTATAAATGGTATTGGAGAACAGCAAAGTCTTTTCGTTAGGCAAGTGCATAAAATGTCACCTAGACTATCAGAAATATGTTTGTTTGCCACAGTTCCTCTAGCTTTCTCCCTAGAAAATACGAATGTGTAGAGCTGGTGTCTCCATGTGGAACCAATTAGTGTTTCCAAGTACAAAATTAAATGTTCCCTAAAAAAAAAACATTCAAAAAAATAAAGTCTGTTAATAATATCAGGAATACACAAACACAGAGCCTGTAGCAATATTTCGGATTGAGTCAGCCATAACGAAACCAGATATTTCTGGTTTCATCCACTCATATCCGGACAAACTGGTGTGGAATTCGTATGCAATGGACTGAGAAAATCACAGTTTAAAAATTTTTTTGGAGTAAAGCAAAGTCTTTTCGTTAGGCAAGTGCATAAAATGTCATCTAGACAAACAGAAATATCATGCTTATTTGCCGCAGTTCTTCTAGCTTTCTCCCTGGAGAATAGGAATTTGTAGAGCTGGTGTCTCCATTGGAACCAATTAGTGTTTCCAAGAACAAAAATAATGTTCTCTAAAAAAAAATCATTAAAAAAAATAAAGTCCTTGAATAATATCAGGGATACACAAACACAGAGGCTTTGGCGATATCTGGGATTGAGTTAGCCAAAACACGACCAGATATTTCTGGTTTCATCCAGTCATATCCGGAAAAACTCCTGTGGAATTCGTATGCAATGGACCGAGAAAATCACAGTAAAAATGGTTTTGGAGGAATGCAAAGTCTTTTCGTTATGTGAGTGCTTCAACTGTCATCTACACAAACAGAAATATCATGTTTGTTTGCCGCAGTTCCTCTAGCTTTCTCCCTAGAAAATACGAATGTGTAGAGCTGTTGTCTCCATGTGGAACCAATTAGTGTTTCCAAGTACAAAATTAAATGTTCCCTGAAAAAAAAATTCAAAAAAATAAAGTCTGTTAATAATATTAGGAATACACAAACACAGAGCCTGTAGCAATATTTCGGATTGAGTCACCCATAACGAAACCAGATATTTCTGGTTTCATCCAGTCATATCCGGACAAACTGGTGTGGAATTTGTATACAATGGACCGAGAAAATCACAGTACAAATGATTTTGAAGAACAGCAAAGTCTTTTTGTTAGGCAAGTGCATAAAATGTCGTCTATACACCAGAAATATCATGTTTGTTTGCCGCAGTTCCTCTAGCTTTCTCCGTACAAAATACAAATGTGTAGAGCTGGTGTCTCCATGTGGAAACAATTAGTGTTTCCAATCACAAAATTAAATGTTCCCTGATAAAAAAAACATTCAAAACAATAAAGTCCGTGGATAATATAAAGGAAACACAAACACAGAGTCTTTAGAAATATCAGGGATTGAGTTAGCCAAAATAAAACCGGATATTTCCAGTTTCATCCTGTCATATCCGGACAAAATGATGTGGAATTCATATGCAAAAGACCGAGAAAATCACAGTAAAAATGGTTTTGGAGAAAAGCAAAGTCTTTTCCTTATGCAAGTGCATAAAATGTCATCTATACAAACAGAAATATCATGTTTGTTTTCCAAAGTTCCTCTAGTTTTCTCCCTAGAAAATATGAATGTGTAGAGCTGGTGCCACCATGTAGAACCAATTAGTGATTCCAGCACAAAATTAAATGTTCCTTGATAAAAAACATTCAGAACACTAAAGGCCGTGGATAATATCAGTAATACACAAACACAGAGGCTGTAGCAACATCTGGCATTGAGTTAGCCTAAACAAAACCGGATATTTCTGCTTTCATCCAGGCCTATCCGGACAAATTCGGGTGCAATTCGTATGC
Source organism: Lepus europaeus (assembly GCF_033115175.1). Taxonomy (NCBI): domain Eukaryota; kingdom Metazoa; phylum Chordata; class Mammalia; order Lagomorpha; family Leporidae; genus Lepus; species Lepus europaeus. Next base: position 1,415,243 of record NW_026909196.1, read on the forward strand.
AATGGGCTGAGAAGATCACTGTAAAAATGGTTTTGGAGAAAAGCAAATTCTTTTCATTACGCAAGTGCATAAAATGTCATCCATACAAACAGAAATATCATGTTTGTTTGCCACACTTCCTCTAGCTTTCTCCCTAGAAAATACGAATGTGTAGAGCTGGTGTCTCCATGTGGAACCAATTACTGTATCCTAGCTCAAAATTAAATGTTCCCCGATAAAAAACATTCAAAACAATAAAGTCCATCTATAATATCCAGAATACACAAATACAGAGGCATTAGCAATATCTGGTTTTGAGTAAGCCAAAAAAAAAACCGGTTGTTTCTGGTTTCATCCAGTCATATCTGGACAAACTTGTATGGAATTCATATGCAATGGACCGAGAAAATCACAGTAAAAATGGTTTTGGAGAAAAGCAAAGTCTTTTCGTTAGTCAAGTGTATAAAATGTCATCGATACAAAAAGAAATATCATGTTTCTTTGTGGCAGTTCCTCTAGCTTTCTCCCTAGAAAATACGAATGTGTAGAGCTGGTGTCTCCATGTGGAACCAATTTCTGTGTCCAATCCCCTGATAAAAACGTTCAAAACAATAAAGTCCATCGATAATATCCAGAAAACACAAACACAGAGGCTTTCACAATATTTCAGATTGTGTTAGCCAAAATAAAACCGGATATTTCTGGTTTCATCCAGTCATATCCGTACAAACTGGTCTGGAATAAGTATGCAATGGACCGAGAAAATCACAGTAAAAATGGTTTTGGAGAAAAGCAAAAGTCTTTTCATTAGGCTATGCATAAAATGTCATCTATACAAACAGAAATATCATGTTTGTTTGCCGCAGTTCCTCTAACTTCCTCCCTAGAAAATACGAATGTGTAGAGCTGGTGTCTCCATGTGGAACTAATTAGTGATTCCAAGCACAAAACTAAATGTTCCCTGAAAAAAAATATTCAAAACAATAAAGTCCGTTGTTAATATCCAGAAAAAACAAAACAGAGGCCATAGCAATATCTGGGATTGAGTTAGCAAAGACAAAACCAGATATTTCCGGTTTCATCTAGTCATATCTGACAAACTGGTGTGGAATTCATCTGCAATGGACCAAGAAAATCACAGAAAAATGGTTTTGGAGAAAAGCAAAATCTTTTTGTTAGGCAAGTGCATAAAATGTCATGTATACAAACAGAAATATCATGTTTGTTTGCCGCAGTTCCTCTAGCTTTCTCCATAGAAAATACAAATACATAGAGCTGATGTCTCCATGTGGAACCAATTGCTGTATCCAAGCTCAAAATAAAATGTTCTCCGATAAAAAACATTCAAAACAATAAAGTACGTGGATAATATCCAGGAAACACAAACACAGATGCTGTAGCAATATCAGGGATTGAGTTAGCCAAAATAAAACCGGATATTTCTGGGTTCATCCAGTCATAGCCGGACAAGCTGATGTGGAATTCGTATGCAATGGACCAAGAAAATCACAGTTAAAATGGTTTTGGAGAATAGCAGAGTCTTTTCTTTAGGCAAGTGCATAAATTGTCATCTATACAAACAGAAATATCATGTTTGTTTGCTACAGTTCCTCTAGCTTTCTCCCTAGAAAATACGAATGTGTAGAGCTGGTGTCTCCATGTGGAACCAATTGCTGTATCCAAGCTCAAAATAAAATGTTCTCCGATAAAAAACATTCAAAACAATAAAGTCCATCGATAATATCCAGAAAACGCAAACACAGAGGCTGTAGCAATATTTCGGATTGAGTTAGCCAAAACACAACCGGATATTTCTGCTTTCTTCAAGTCATATCCGGACAAACTGGTGTGGAATTCGTATGCAATGGACTGAGAAAATCACAGTAAAAAAGGTTTTGGAGAAATGCATTCATTTCATTAGGCAAGTGCATAAAATGTCATCTATACAAACAGAAATATCATGTTTATTTGCGGAAGTTCCTCTAGCTTTCTCCCTAGAAAATACGAATGTGTAGAGCTGGTGTCTCCATGTGGAAACAATTACTGTATCCAAGCACAAAATTAAGTGTTCCCAGATAAAAAACATTCAAAACAATAAAGACCATCGATAATATCCAGAAATCGAAAACACAGAGGCTTTCACAATATTTCGGATTTAGTTAGCCAAAAAAAAGCCGGATATTTCAGTTTACATCCAGTCATATCTGGACAAACTGGTGTGAAATTCCTATGCAATGGACCGAGAAAACCACTTGTTTTGGAGAACAGCAAAGTCTTTTCGTTAGGCAAGTGCATAAAATGTCATCAATACAAACAGAAATATCATGTTTGTTTGCCGCAGTTCCTCTAGCTTTCGCCCTAGAAAATACGAATGTGTAGAGCTGGTGTCTCCATGTGGAACTAATTAGTGATTCCAAGCACAAAACTAAATGTTCCCTGAAAAAAAACATTCAAAACCATAAAGTCCGTGGATAATATCAGGAATACACAAACACAGAGGCTGTAGCAATATCTGGGATTGAGTTAGCGAAAACACAACCAGATATTTCCGGCTTCATCCAGTCATATCCGGACAAACTGGTGTGGAATTCGTATGCAATGGACCGAGAAAATTACAGTAAAAATGGTTTTGGAGAAAAGTAAAGTCTTTTCGTTAGGCAAGTGCATAAAATGTCATCTAGACAAACAGAAATATCGTGTTTATTTGCCCCAGTTCCTCTAGCTTTCTCCCTAGAAAATACGAATGTGTAGAGCTGGTGTCTCCATGTGGAACTAATTAATGTTTCCAAGGACAAAACTAAATGTTCCCTGATAAAAAAACATTCAAAAAAATGAAGTCCATCGATAATATCCAGAAAACACAAACAAAGAGTCTGTAGCAATATCTGGGATTGAGTTAGCCAGAAAAAACCCGGGTATTTCCGGTTTCATCCAGTCATATCCGGAGAAACTGGTGTGGAATTCGTATGCAATGGACGGAGAAAATCACAGTAATACTGGTTCTGGTGAAAAGCAAAGTCTTTTCGTTAGGCAAGTGCCTAAAATGTCATCTGTACTAGCAGAAATATGATGTTTGTTTGCCGCAGTTCCTCTAGCTTTCTCCCTAGAAAATACTAATGTGTAGAGCTGGTGTCCCAATGATGAAACTATTAGAGTTTCTACGGTACAAAATTAAATGTTCACTGATAAAAACATTCGAAACAATAAAGTTCATCAATAATATCCAGAAAACACAAACACAGAGGCTTTCATAGTATTTTGGATTGAGTTAGCCCAAGCACTACCGGATATTTCTGGTTTCATCCAGACATATCCGGACAAACTGGTGTGGAATTCATATGCAATGGAACGAGAAAATCACAGTACAAATGGTTTTGGAGAAAAGCAAAGTCTTTTCATTAGGCAAGAGCATAAAATGTCATCGATACAAACAGAAATATCATGTTTGTTTGCCGCAGGTCCTCTAGCTTTCTCCCTAGAAAATACGAATGTGTAGAGCTGGTGTCGCCATGTGGAACCAATTAGTGTTTCTATGGTAGAAAATTAAATGTTCCCTGACAAAACCATTCAAAATAATAAAGTCCATCGATAATATCCAGAAAACACAAACACAGAGGCTTTCACAGTATTTCTTGTTGAGCTAGCCAAAAAACAACCGAATATTTCTGGTTTCATGCAGTCATATCCGGACAAACTGGTGTGGAATTCGTATGCAATGGACTGAGAAAATCACAGCAAAATGGTTTTGGAGAAAAGCAAAGTCATTTCTTTAGGCAAGGGCATAAAATGTCATCTATACAAACAGAAATATCATGTTTGTTTGTCGCAGTTCCTCTAGCTTTCTCCCTAGAATATACGAATGTGTAGAGCTGGTATATCCATGTGGAACCAATTAATGTATCAAAGCTCAAAATAAAATGTTCCCCGATAAAAAACATTCAAAACAATTAAGTCTGTGGTGAATATCCAGAAAAAACAATCATAGAGTCTGTAGCAATATCTGGGATTCAGATAGCCAAAAAAAAAAAAAAAACCAGATATTTCCGGTATCATCCTGTCCTATCTGGAAAAAGTGGTGTGGAATTCGTATGCAATGGACCGAGAAAATCACAGTAAATATGGTTTTGGAGAAAAGGAAAGTCTTTTCGTTAGGCAAGTGCATAAAATATCATCTATACAAACAGAAATATCATCTTTGTTTGCCGCAGTTCCTCTAGCTTTCTCCCTAGAGAATACGAATGTGTAGAGCTGGTGTCCCCATGATGAACCAATTAGTGTTTCTACGGTACAAAAATAAATGTTCCCTGATAAAAACATTCAAAACAATAAGTCCATCGATAATATCCAGAAAACAAAACACAGAGGCTGTAGCAATATCTGGGATTGAGTTAGCCAAAGCACAACCAGATATTTCTGCTTTCATCCCGTCATATCTGGACAAACTGGTGTCAAATTTGTATGCAATGGGCCAAGAAAATCACAGTACAAATGGTTTTGGAGAACAACAAAGTCTTTGCATTAGGCCAGTAGATAAAATATCATCGATACAAACAGAAACATCATGTTTGTTTTCCGCAGTTCCTCTACCTTTCTCCCTAGAAAATACAAATATGTAGAGCTGGTGTCTCCATGTGGAACCAATTAGGGTTTCCAAGCACAAAATTAAATGTCCCCTGAAACAAAACATCCAAAACAGTAAAGTCCGTGGATAATATCCAGAACACACAAACACAGAGGCTGTAGCAATATCTGGGATTGAGTTAGCTAAAAGAAAACCAGATATTTCCGGTTTCATCCAGTCATATCAGGACAAACTGGAGTAGAATTGGTATGCAATGGTCCGCGAAAATCACAGTACAAATTGTTTTGGAGTAAAGAAAATCTTTTCGTTAGGCAACTGTATAAAATGTCATCTATACAAACAGAAATATCACGTTTGTTTCCCACAGTTTCTCTAGAATTCTCCGTAGAAAATATGAATGTGTAGAGCTGGTGTCCCCATGATGAACCAATTTGTGTTTCTACGGTACAAAATTAAATGTTCCCTGATAAAAAACATTCAAAACAATAAAGTCCATCGATAATATCCAGAAAACACAAACACAGGGGCTTTCACAATATTTTGGATTCAGTTAGCTGAAACACAACCCGATATTTCTGGTTTCATACAGTCATATCAGGAACAAAGTGATGTGGAATACATATGCAATGGACCGAGAAAATCACAGTATAAATGGTTTAGGAGAACAGCAAAGCCTTTTCATAAGACAAGTGCATAAAATGTCATCTATACAAACAGAAATATCATGTTTGTTTGTCGCAATTCCTCTAGCTTTCTACCTTGAATATATGAATGTGTAGAGCTGGTGATTCCATGTGGAACCAATTAGTGTTTCTACGGTAGAAAATTAAATGTTCCCTGATAAAAAACATTCAAAACAATAAAGTTCGTGTATAATATCAGAAATACAGAAACACAGAGGCTGTAGTAATCTCTAAGATTGAGTTAGCCAAAATAAAACCGGATATTTCTGGTTTCATCCAGTTATATCCGGAAAAACTGGTGTGGAATTTGTATGCAATGGACGGAGAAAATCACAGTAAAAATTGTTTTGGAGAAAAGCAAAGTCTTTTTGTTAGGCAAGTGCATAAAATGTCATCTATAAAAACAGAAATATCATGTTTGTTTGCCGCAGTTCCTCTAGATTTCTCCCTAGAATATACGAATATGTAGAGCTGGTGTCTCCTTGTGGAACCAATTAGTGTTTCCAAGCACAAAATTAAATGTTCCCTGAAAAAAAAAACATTCAAAAAAATAAAGTCCGTGGATAATATCAGGAATACACAAACACAGAGGCTGTAGCAATATCTGGGATTGAGTTAGCAAAATCACAACCAGATATTTCTGGTTTCATCCAGTCATATCCGGACACTTGTGTGGAATTCGTATGCAATGGACCAAGAAAATCACAGTAAAAATGGATTTGGAGAAAAGAAAAGTCTTTTCATTCGGCAAGTGCATAAAATATCATCAATACAAACAGAAATATCATGTTTGTTTGTCGCAGTTCTTCTAGCTTTCTCCCTAGAAAATATGAATGTGTAGAGCTGGTGTCTCCATGTGGAAACAATTAGTGTTTCACAGCAGAAAATTAAATTTTCCCTGATAAAGACCATTCAAAAAAATAAAGTCCTGGGACAATATCAGGAATACACAAACACAGAGGCTTTCACGATATTTCAGATTGGGTTAGGCAAAGGACAACCAGATATTTCTGGTTTCAACCAGTCATAAACGGACAAACTTGTGTGGAATTCGTATGCAATGGACCAAGAAAATCACAGTAAAAATGGTTTTGGAGAAAAGCAAAGTCTTTTCGTTAGGCAAGTGCATAAAATGTAATCTATACAAATATAAATATCATGTTTGTTTTCCGCAGTTCCCATTGCTTTCTCCCTAGAAAATATGAATGTGTGGAGCTGGTGTCCCCATGTGGAACAAATTAGTGTTTCTACGGTACCAAATTAAATGTTCCCTGATAAAAAACATTCAAAACACTAAAGTCCATCGATAATATCCAGAAAACACAAACACAGAAGCTGTAGCAATATCTGGGATTGTGTTAGCCTTAATAAAACCGGATATTTCCGGTTTCATCCAGTCATATCCGGACAAACTGGTGTGTAATTCGTATGCAATGTTCCAAGAAAATCACAGTACAAATGGTTTTGGAGAAAAGCAAAGTCTTTCATTAGGAAAGTGCATAAAATGTCATCTATACAAACAGAAATATCATGTTTGTTTGCTGCAGTTCCTCTAGCTTTCTCCCTAGTAAATACGAATGTGTAGAGCTGGTGTCTCCATGTGGAACCAATTAGTGTTTCTACGGTACAAAAATAAATGTTCCCTGTTAAAAACATTCAAAACAATAAGTCCATCGATAATACCCAGAAAACAAAACACAGAGGCTGTAGCAATATCTGGGATTGAGTTAGCTAGAAGAGAACCGGATATTTCTGGCTTCAGACAGTCATAATCCAAAGAAACTGGTGTGGAATTCGTATGCAGTGGACCGAAAAAATCACAGTACATATGGTTTTGGAGAAAAGCAAAGTTTTTTCATTAGGTAGTGTATAAAATGTAATCTATACAAACAGAAATATCATGTTTGTTTGCCGCAGTTCCTCTAGCTTTCTCCCTAGAAAATTCGAATGTGTAGAGCTGGTGTCGCCATGATGAACCAATTAGTGTTTCTATGGTACAAAAATAAATGTTCCCTGATAAAAACATTCAATACAATAAAGTCCATCGATAATATCCAGAAAACACAAACACAGATGCTTTCAGAATATTTCGGATTGAGTTAGCCAAAACAAAACCGTATATTTCTGTTTCATCAGGTCTTATACGGACAAACTGGTGTGGAATTCATATGCAATGGACTGAGAAAATCACAGTACAAATGGTTTTGGAGAAAATCAAAGTCTTTTCGTTAGGCAAGTGCATAAAATCTCAAAGATGCAAACAGAAATGTCAAGTTTGTTTGCTGCAGTTCCTCTAGATTTTTCCCTGGAAAATACGAATGTGTAGAGCTGGTGTCCCCATGATGAACGAATTAGTGTTTCAACGGTACAAAATTAAATCTCCCTGATAAAAAGCATAAAAAACAATAAAGTCTGTGGATAATATTAGGAATACACAAACACAGAGGCTGTAGCAATATCTGGGATTCAGTTAGCCAACACATAACCAGATAATTCCGGTTTCATCCAGTCATTTCCGGACAAACTGGTGTGGAATTCCTATGCAGTGGACCGAGAAAATCACAGTAAAAATGGTTTTGGAGAAAAGCAAAGTCTTTTCGTTAGGCAAGTGCATAAAATGTCATCGACACAAACAGAAATATCATGTTTGTTTGTCGCAATTCCTCTAGCATTCTCCGTAGAAAAGACGAACGTGTAGAGCTGGTGTCTCCATGTGGAAACAATTAGTGTTTCAACGGTACAAAATTAAATGCTCCCTGATAAAAAGCATTCAAAACAATAAAGTCTGTGGATAATATCAGGAATACAAACACAGAGGCGATAACATATCTGGGATTGAGTTAGCCAAAACAAAACCGGATATTTCTGGTTTCATGCAGTCATATCCGGACAAACTGGTGTGGAATTCGTATGCAATGGACTGAGAAAATCACAGTAAAAATGGTTTTGGAGAAAAGCAAAGTCTTTTCGTTAGGCAAGTGCATAAAATGTCATCGATACAAACAGAAATATCATGTTACTTTGCCGCAGTTCCTCTAGCTTTCTCCCTAGAAAATACGAATGTGTAGAGCTGGTGTCTCCATGTGTAGCCATAATGTTTCCAAGAACAAAATTAAATGTTTCCTGATAAAAGACATTCAAAACAATGAATTCTGTGGATAATATCAGGAATAAACAAACACAGAGGCTGTAGCAATACCTGGGATTCAGTTAGCGAACACATAACAGGATAATTCCGGTTTCATCCTGTCATATCCGGACAAACTGGTGTGGAATTCGTATGCAGTGGACCGAGAAAATCACAGTACAAACGGTTTTGGAGAAAAGCAAAGTCTTTTCCTAGGGAAGTGCATAAAATGTCATCTAGACAAACAGAAATACCATGTTTGTTTGCCGCAGTTCTTCTAGGTTTCCCCCTGGAGAATACGAATGTGTAGAGCTGGTGTCCCATGTGGAACCAATTAGTGTTTCCATGAATAAAATTAAATGTTCCCTGAAAAAAACATTGAAAATATAAAGTCCATGCATAATATCAGGAATACACAAACACAGAGGCTTTCACAATATTTCGGATTGAGTTAGCCAAATTACAACCGGATATTTCTCTTTCATCCAGTCATATCGAGACAAAGTGGTGTGGAATTCATATGTAATGGACCGAGAAAGTCACAGTAAAAATAGTTTTGGAGAAAAGCAAAGACTTTTCATTAGGCAAGTAGATAAAATGTCATCTATACAAACATAAATATCCTGCTTGTTTGTCGCAGTTCCTCTAGCATTCTCCCTAGAAAATACAAATATTTAGAGCTGGTGTTTCCATGTGCAACCAATTCGTGTTTCCAAGCACAAATTTAAATGTTCCCTGGTAAAAAAAAATTTAAAACAATAATGTCCATGGAAAATATCAGAAATACACAAACACAGAGGCTGTAGTAATATCTGGGATTGAGTTAGCCAAAACACAACCGGATATTTCCGGTTTCATCTAGTCACATCCTGCCAAACTGGTGTGGAATTCGTATGCAATGGACCGAGAAAATCACAGTAAAATCGTTTTGGAGAAAAGCAACATATTTTCGTTAGGCAAGTGCATCAAATGTAATCTATACTAACAGAAATATCATTTGTGTTTCCCGCAGTTCCTCCAGCTTTCTCCTTAGAAAATATGAATGTGTTGAGATTGTCCCCATGTGGAACCAATTAGTGTTTCAATGGTACAAAATTAAATGTTTCCTGGTAAAAATATACAAAACAATAAATTCCATCGATAATATCCAGAAACACAAACAGAGAGGCTTTCACAATATTTCGGATTGAGTTAGCCAAAACACAACTGGATATTTCTGGTTTCATCCAGTCATATCGGGAAAAAGTGGTGTGCAATTCGTATGCAATGGACCGAGAAAATCACAGTACAAATGGTTTTAGAGAAAAGCAAACTCTTTTCATTAGGAAAGTAGATAAAATGTCATCTATACAAACATAAATATCCTGCTTGTTTGTCGCAGTTCCTCTAGCATTCTCCCTAGAAAATACTAATATGTAGAGCTGGTGTCTCCATGTGCAACCAATTAGTGTTTCCAAGCACAAAATTAAAAGTTCCCTGAAAAAAAAAACATTGAAAAATATAAAGCCATGCATAATATAAGGAATACACAAACACAGAGGCTTTCACAATATTTCAGATTGAGTTAGCCAAAACACAATCAGATATTTCTGTTTTCATCCAGTCATATCTGGACAAACTGGTGTGGAATTCGTATGCAATGGACTGAGAAAATCAACGTACAAATGGTTTTGGAGAAAAGCAAAGTCTTCCGATAGGCAAGTGCATAACATGTCATCTATACAAACAGAAATATCATGTTTGTCTGCCGCAGTTCCTCTAGCTTTCTCCCTAGAAAATACGAATGTGTAGAGCTGGTGTCCCCATGATGAACCAATTAGCGTTTCTACGGTAGAAAATTAAATGTTCCCTGATAAAAAACATTCAAAACTATAAAGTCTGTGGATAATATCAGGAATACACAACACAGAGGCTGTAGCAATATCTAGGATTGAGTTATGCAAAAAAACCCGGATATTTCCAGTTTCATGCAGTTATATCTGGACAAACTGGTGTGGAATTCGTATGCAATGGAACGAGAAAATCACAGTACAAATGGTTTTAGAGAAAAGCAAAGTCTTTTTGTTAGGCAATTGCATAAAATGTCATCTATAGAAACAGAAATACCATGTTTGTTTGCCGCAGTTATTCTAGGTTTGTCCCTGGAAAATACTATTGTGTAGAGCTGGTGTCTCCATGTGGAACCAATTAGTGTTTTCAAGCACAAAATTAAATGTTCCCTGAAAAAAACATTGAAAAATAAAAAGTCCATGCATAATATCAGGAATACACAAACACAGAGGCTTTCACTATATTTCGGATTGAGTTAGCCAAAAAAAACCCGGATATTTCCGGTTTCATCCAGTCATATCCAGACAAAGTTGTGTGGAATTCATATGCAATGGACAGAGAAATTCACAGTACAAATGGTTTTGGAGAAAAGCAAATTCATTTTGTTACGCAAGTGCATAAAATGTCATCTATACAAACAGAAAAATCATGCTGGTTTGTCGCAGTTCCTGTAGCATTCTCCCTAGAAAATACAAATATGTAGAGCTGGTGTCTGCATGTGCAACTAATTAGTGTTTCCAAGCACGAAATTAAATGTTCCCTGATGAAAAACATTAAAAACAATGTAGTCCATGAATAATATCAGAAATACACAAACAAAGAGGCTGTAGTAATATCTGGGATTGAGTTAGCCAAAACCAAACCGGAAATTTCTGGTTTCATCCAGTCATATTCAGCCACGTGGTGTGGAATTCATATGCAATGGACCGAGAAATTCTCAGTAAAAATGGTTTTGGAGAAAAGCATCGTATTTTCGTGAGGCAACGCATAAAATGTAATCTATACAAACAGTAATATCATATTTGTTTGCCGCAGTTCCTCTAGCTTTTTCCTTAGAAAATGTGAATGTGTTGAGCTTGTCACCATGTGGAACCAATTAGTGTTTCAATGGTACAAAATTAAGTGTTCCCTGATAAAAATATACAGAACAATAAATTCCATCTACAATTTCCCAAAACACAAACACAGAGGCTGTAGAAATATTTTGGATTGAGTTAGCCAAAACACAACCGGATATTTCTGCTTTCATCCAGTAATATCCGGACAAACTGGTGTGGAATTCATATGCAATGGAATGAGAAAATCACAGTAAAAATGGCTTTGGAGAAGAGCAAAGTTTTTACGTTAGGCAAGTGCATAAAATGTCATCGATACAAACAGAAATATCATGTTTGTTTGCTGCAGTTCCTGTAGCTTTCTCCCTAGAAAATACGAATGTGTGGAGCTGGTGTTCCCATGATGAACCAATTAGTGTTTTAACGGTACAAAATGAAATTTTCCCTGATAAAAATATTCAAAACAATAAAGTCCATCGATAATATTCAGAAAACACAAACACAGAGGCTGTAGAAATATTTCGGATTGAGTTATCCAAAAGACAACAGAATATTTCTGGTTTCAGCCAGTCATATCCGGACAAAGTGGTGTGGAATTCGTATGCAATGGACCGAGGAAATCGCAGTACAAATGGTTTTGGAGAAAAGCAAAGTCTTTTCGTTAGGCAATTGCATAAAATGTCATCTATACAAACAGAAATATCATGCTTGTTTGCAACGGTTCCTCTAGCTATCTCCCTAGAAAATACGAATGTGTAGAGCTGGTGTCCCCATGATGAACCAACTAGTGTTTCAACGGTACAAAATTAAATGTTCCCTGATAAAAACACTCAAAACAATATAGTCTGAGGATAGTAGCCAGAAAACACAAACAGAGAGGCTTTCACAATATTTCGGATTCAGTTAGCCAAAACACAACCAGATATTTCCAGTTTCATCCAGTCATATCCGGACAAAGTGGTGTGGAATTCGTATGCAATGGACAGAGAAAATCACAGTAAAAATGCTTTTGGAGAAAAGCAAAGTCTTTTTGTTAGCAAGTGCATAAAATGTTCTTCTAGCTTTCTCCTTAGAAAATACGAATCTGTAGAGCTGGTGTCTCCATGTGGAATCAATTAGTGTTTCCAAGCACAAAATTAAATGTTCCCTGAAAAAAAAACATTCAAAAAAATAAAGTGCATGGATAATATCAGGAATACACAAACATAGACTATGTAGCAATATCTGGGATTGAGTTAGACAAAACAAAACCGGATTTTCTGGTTTCATCCAGTCATATACGGACAAACTGGTGTGGAATTCGTATGCAATGGACCGAGAAAATCACAGTAAAAATGGTTTAGGAGAAAAGCAAAGTCTTGCCGCCGTTCCTCTAGTTATCTACCTAGCAAATAAGAATATGTAGAGCTGGTGTCTCCATTTGGAACGAATTAAGGTAGCCAAGCTCAAAATAAAATGTCCTCCGATAAAAAATATTCAAAACAATAAAGTCTGTTGATAATATGCAGTAAACACAAACACAGAGACTTTCACATATTTCGGATTGAGTTAGCCAAAACACAACCGGATATTTCCGGTTTCATCCAGTCATATCCGGACAAACTGGTGTGGAATTCGTATGCAATGGACCGAGATAATAACAGTAAAAATGGTTTGGAGAATAGCAAAGTCTTTTCGTTAGGCAAGTGCATAAAATATCATTTAGACAACCAAAAATATCATATTTGTTTGCCGCAGTTCATCTAGCTTTCTCCCTAGAAAATATGAATGTGTAGAGCTGGTGTCCCCATGATGAACCAATTAGTGTTTAAACGGTACAAAATTAAATATTCTCTGATAAAAACATTCAAAACAATAAAGTCCATCGTTAATATCCACAAACACAAACATAAATATCCTGCTTGTTTGTCGCAGTTCCTCTAGCATTCTCCCTAGAAAATACAAATATGTAGAGCTGTGTCTCCATGTGCAACCAATTAGTGTTTCCAAGCACAAAATTAAAAGTTCCCTGAAAAAAAAAAACATTGAAAAATATAAATCCATGCATAATATAAGGAATACACAAACACAGAGGCTTTCACAATATTTAGGATTGAGTTAGCCAAAACACAACCGGATATTTCTGGTTTCATCCAGTGATATCCGGAAAAACTGGTGTGGAATTCGTATGCAGTGGACCACGAAAATCACAGAAAAATGGTTTTGGAGAAAAGCAAAGTATTTTCGTTAGGCAAGTGCATGAAATATCATCTATACTAACAAAATATCATGTTTAATTGTGGCAGTTCCTCTAGCTTCATCCCTAGAATATTTGAATATGTCCAGCTGGTGTCTCCATGTGGAACCAATTACTGTATCCAAGCTCAAAAAAAATATTTTCCTATAAAAAATATTCAAAACAATAAAGTCCATGCATAATATCAGGGATACACAAACACAGAGGCGGTAGCAATATTTCGGATTGAGTTAGTTAAATCTCAACTGGATATTTATGGTTTCAACCAGTCATACCCAGACAAACTGGTTTGGAATTCCTATCCAATGGACCAAGAAAATCACAGTAAAAATGGTTTTGCAGAAAAGCAAAGTCTTTTCCTTAGGCAAGTGCAAAAAATGTCATCTAGACAAACAGAAGTATCATCTTTGTTTGCCAGAGTTCCTCTAGCTTTCTCCCTAGTAAATACGAATGTGTAGAGGTAGTGTCTCCATGTGGAAACAATTAGTGTTTCAAGGGTACAAAATAAAATGTTCCCTGATAAAAAAAAAACATTCAAAAAAATAAAGTACGTTGATAATATCCGGAAAACACAAACACAGAGGCTGTAGCAATATCTGGGATTGAGTTAGCCCAAATGAAACCGGATATTTCCAGATTCATCCAGTCATATCCGGACAAAATCATGTCGAATTCGTCCGCAATAGACCGAGAAAATCACAGTACAAATGGTTTTGGAGAAACACAAAGTCTTTTCGTTAGGCAAGTGCATAAAATGTCATCTATACAAACAGAAATATCATGTTTGTTTGCCGCAGTTCCTCTAGCTTTCTCCCTAAAAAATACAAATGTGTAGAGGTGGTGTCTCCATGTGGAACCAATTAGTGTTTCCATGCACAAAATTAAATGTTACCTTAAAAAAACATTCAAAAAAATAAAGTCCTTCGATGATATCAGGAATACACAAAGACAGTAGCTGTAGCAATATTTCGGATTGAGTTAGCCAAAACGCAACCAGATATTTCTGGTTTCATCCAGTCATATCTGGACAAAGTGATTTGGAATTCATATCCAATGGACCGAGAAAATCACAGTAAAAATGGTTTTGGAAAAAAGCAAAGTCTTTTCGTTAGGCAAGTGCATAATATGTCAAATATAGAAACAGAAATATCATGATTGTTTGCCACAGTTCCTCTAGCTTTCTCCGTAGAAAATACGAATTTGTGGAGCTGGTGTCTCCATGTGGAAACAATTAGTGTTTCAACGGTACAAAATTAAATGTTCCCTGTTAAAAAACATTCAAAACATTAAAGTTCGTTGATAATATCAGGAAAACACAAACACAGAGGCTGTAGAAATATCTGGGATTGAGTTAGCCAAAACAAAACCGGATTTTTCCGGTTTCATCCAGTTATATCCGGAGAAACTGGTGTGGAATTCATATGCAATGGATCGAGAAAATCACACTACAAATGGTTTTGGAGAAAGGCAAAGTCTTTTTGTTAGGCAAGTGCAAAAAATGTCATCTATACAAACAGAAATATCATGTTTGTTTGCCGCAGTTCCTCTAGCTTTCTCCCTGGAAAATAAGAATGTGTAGAGCTGGTGTCCCCATGTGGAACCAATAAGTGTTTCCAACCACAAAATTAAATGTTCCCTGAAAAAAAAACATTGAAAAATATAAAATCCACGCATAATATCAGGAATACACAAACACAGAGGCTTTCACAATATTTCGGATTGAGTTAGCCAAAAGAAACCCGGATATTTCCGGTTTCATCCAGTCATATCCGGACAAAGTTCTTTTGAATTCGTATGCAATAGACCGAGAAAATCCCACAGTACAAATGCTTTTGGAGGAAAGAAACAATTAGTGTTTCAACGATACAAAATTAAATGTTCCCTGATAAAAACATTCAAAACAATAAAGTCCATCGATAATATCCAGAAAACACAAACACAGAGACTGTAGCAATATTTTGTATTGACTTAGCCAAAATACAATCCGATATTTCTGGTTTCATCCAGTCATATCCGGACAAACTGGTGTGGAATTCTTATGCAATCGACTGAGAAATTCACAGTAAAAATTTTTTTGGAGAAAAGCAAAGTCTTTTTGTAAGTGAAGTAGATAAAATATCATCGATACAAACAGAAATATCATGTTTGTTTGTCGCAGTTCCTCTAGCATTCTACCTAGAAAATACGAATGTGTAGAGCTGGCGTCTCCATTTGGAACCAATTAGTGTTTCCAAGCACAAAATTAAATGTTCCCTGATAAAAACATTCAAAACAATAATTCCATGGATAATATCAAGAAAACACAAACACAGAGGCTGTAGCAATATCTGGGATTGAGTTAGCCAAAACACAACTAGATATTTCTATTTTCATCCAGTGATATCCGGTCAAACTGGTAGGGAATTCCTATGCAATGGACTTAGAAAATCATAGTAAAAATGGTTCTGGAGAAAAGCAAAGTCTTTTCGTTAGGCAAGTGCATAAAATGTCATCTATACAAACAGAAATATCATGTTTGTTTGCCGCAGTTCCTCTAGCTTTCTCCCTGGAAAATAAGAATGTGTAGAGCTGGTTACTCCATGTGGAACCAATTAGTGATTACAAGCACAAAATGAAATGTTCCCTGATAAAAAACAATCAAACAATAAAGTGCATGGATAATATCCAGAAAACACAAATACAGAGGCTGTAGCAATACTGGGATTGAGTTAGCCAAAACAAACCCGGGTATTTCCGGTTTCATCCAGTTGTATCAGGTAAACTGGTGTGGAATTCGTATGCAATTAACGGAGAAAATCACAGTACAAATAGTTTTGGAGAAAAGCAAACTCTGTTCGTTAGCCAAGTGCATAACATGTCATCGATACATACAGAAATATCATGTTTGTTTGCCGCAGTTCCTCTAGCTTTCTCCCTAGAAAATACGAATGTGCAGAGCTGGTGTCTCCATGTGGAAACAATTAGTGTTTTGCAGCACAAAATTAAATGTTCCCTGGTAAAAAATATTCAAAACAATAAAGTCCGTTGATAAAATCAGGAATACACATACACAGAGGCTGTAGCAATATCTGGGATAGAGTTAGCCATAATAAAAGTGGATATTTCCCGTTACATCCAGTCATATTCGGACAAGGTGGTGTGGAATTCGTATGCAATGGACCGAGAAAATCACAGTAAAAATGGTTTTGGAGAATAGCAAAGTCTTTTCGTTAGGCAAGTGCATAAAATGTCATCTATACAAACAGAAATATCATGTTTGTTTGCCGCAGTTCCTCTAGCTTTTTCCCTAGAAAATACGAATGTGTAGAGCTGGTGTCCCCATGATGAACCAATTAGTATTTCTACGGTACAAAATTAAATATTCCCTGATAATAAGTATTCAAAACAATAAAGTCCGTGGATAATATCAGGAATACACAAACACAGAGGCTGTGGTAATATTGGGATTGAGTTAGCCAAAGCAAAACCGGATAATTCTGTTTTCATCCAGTCATAACCGGACAAAGTGGTGTGCAATTCGTATGCAATGAACCAAAAAAATCACAGTAAAATGGTTTTGGAGAAAAGGAAAGTCTTTTCGTTAGGCAAGTGCATTAAATGTCATCTATACAAACAGAAATATCATGTTTGTTTGCCACAGTTCCTCTAGCTTTATCCCTAGAATATACGAATGATTAGAACTGGTGTCTCCATTGGAAACAATTAGTGATTCAAAGCACAAAATTAAATGTTCCCTGATAAAAAACATTCAAAACAACAAAGTCCATCGAGAATATCCAGAAAACACAAACACAGAGGCTTTCACAATGTTTCGGACTGAGTTAGCCAAACCTCATCCGGATATTTCTGGTTTCATCCAGTCATATGCAGATAAACTGGTGTGGAATTCCTATGAAGTGTACCGAGGAAATTACAGAAAAATGTTTTTGGAGAACAGCAGAATCTCACAATATTTTGCATTGAGTTAGCCAAACACAACCGGATTTTCCGGTTTCATGCAGTCATACCCGGACAAAGTGGTGGGGAATTCGTAAGTAATGGACCGAGATATTCACAGTACAAATGGTTTTGGAGAAAAGCAAAGTTTTTCGTTAGCAAGTGCATAAAATGTCATCTATACAAACAGAAACATCATGTTTCCTTGCCGCAGTTCCTCTAGCTTTCTCCTTAGAATATACGAAGGTGTAGAGCTGGTGTCTCCATGTGGAACCAATTACTGTTTCTATAACAAAATTAAATGTTCCCCGAAAAAAATTTGGAAACAATAAACTCCGTTGATAATATCAGGAATACACAAACACAGAGGCTGTAGCAATATCTGTGATTGAGTTAGCCAAACCACCACCGGATATTTCTGGTTTCATCCAGTCACATCCGGACAAACTGGTGTGGAATTCGTATGCAATGGACCGACACAATCACAGTAATAATATTTTGGAGAAAAGCAATGTATTTTGCTTTGGAAAGTGCATAAAATGTCATTGAGAGAAACAGAAATGTCATGTCTGTTTGCCACAGTTCCTGTAGCTTTCTCTCTAGAAAATATAAATGTGCAGAGCTGGTGTCTCCATATGGAACCAATTAGTGTTTCCAAGCACAAAGTTAAATGTTCCCTGATAAAAAACATTCAAAACAATAAAGTCCGCGGATAATATCAGGAATACACAAACACAGAGGTTGTAGCAATATCTGGGATTGAGTTAGCAAATACAAATCCGGATATTTCCGGTTTCATCCAGTCACATACAGACAAACTGATGTGGAAATCTTATGCAATGAACTGAGAAAATCACAGTAAAAGTGGTTTGGAGAAAAGCAAAGTCTTTTCGTTTGGCAAGTGCATAAAATGTCATCTATACAAACAGAAATATCATGTTTGTTTGCAGCAGTTCATCTTGCTTTCTCCTTAGAAAATACAAATATGTAGAGCTGGTGCCTAATGTGGAACCTATTAGTGTTTGCAAGAACAAAATTAAATGTTCCCCTAAAAAAATTCAAAATAATAAAGTCCATCGATAGTATCAGGAATACATTAACACAGAGCCTGTAGCAATATCTGGGATTGAGTTAGCCAGAACAAAACCAGATATTCCCGGTTTCATCCAGTCATATCTGGACAAACTGGTGTGGAATTCGTATGCAATGGATCGAGAAAATTACAGTAAAAATGGATTTGGAGAATAGCAAAGTCTTTTCCTTAGGCAAGTGCATGAAATCTCATAGATACAAACAGAAATATCATGTTTGTTTGCCGCAGTTCCTCTAGCATTTTCCCTAGAAAATACGAATGTGTAGAGCTGGTGTCCCCATGATGAACCAATTAGTGTTTCTACTATACAAAATTAAATGTTCCCTGAAAAAACATTCAAAACAATATAGTCCATGGATAATATCCAGAAAACATCAACACAGAATCTCACAATATTTCGCATTGAGTTAGCCAAACACAACCGGATACTTCTGGTTTCTTCCAGTCATATCCGGACAAACTGGTGTGGAATTGTATGCAATGAACTGAAAAAATCACAGTAAAAATGGTTTTGGAGAAAAGCAAAGTCGTTTCGTTAGGCAAGTGCATAAAATGTCATCTATACAAACAGAAATATCATGTTTGTTTGCTGCAGTTCCACTAGCTTTCTCCCTAGAAAATAGGAATGTGTAGAGCTGGTGTCTCCATGTGGAACCATTTAGTGATTCCAAGCGCAAAATTAAATTTTCCCTGATAAAAAACATTCAAAACAATAAAGCCCATGGATAATATCAGGAATACACAAACACAGAGTCTATAGTAATATCTGGGAATGAGTTAGCCAAAACAAAAGCGGGTATATCTGCATTCATCCAGTCATATCCGGACAAACTTGTGTGGAATTCGAATGTAATCGACCAAGAAAATCACAGTAAAAATGATTTTGGAGAATAGCGAAGTCTTTTCCTTAGGCAAGTGCATAAAATGTCATCCACACAAGCAGAAATATAATGTTTGTTTGTCGTTCTTCCTCTAGCTTTCTCCCTAGAAAATACGAATGTGTAGAGCTGGTGTCTCCATGTGGAAACAATTAGTGATTCCAAGCACAAAATTAAATGTTCCCCTAAAAAAAACATTCAAAACAATAAAGTTCATGGATAATATCAGGAATACACAAACACAGAGGCTGTAGCAATATCTGGGGTTGAGTCAGCCAAAACAATACTGGATATTTCCGCATTTATCCAGTCATATCAGGACATACTGTTGTGGAATTCGTATGCAATGGACCGAGAAAATCATAGTAAAAATAGTTTTGGAAAATAGCAAAGTCTTTTCCTTAGGCAAATAAATAAAATGTAATCTATACAAACAGAAATACCATGTTTGTTTGCCACAGTTCGTCTAGCTTTCTCCCTAGAAAATACGAATATTTTCAGCTGGTGTCTCTATGTGGAACCAATTACTGTATCCAAGCTCAAAATAAAATGTTCCCCGATAAAAGCATTAAAAACAATATAGTCCGTGGA
The DNA here is from genome assembly GCF_033115175.1 of Lepus europaeus. NCBI lineage: Eukaryota > Metazoa > Chordata > Mammalia > Lagomorpha > Leporidae > Lepus > Lepus europaeus. The sequence continues at coordinate 1,435,233 of NW_026909196.1, forward strand.
TAATATCCAGAAAAAACAAAAACAGAGGCTTGAGCAATATTTGGGATTGAGTTAGCCAAAACAAAACTGCATATTTCCCGTTTCACCAGTCATATCCAGACAAACTTGTGTGGAATTCGTATGCATTCGACCGAGAAAATCACAGTAAAATTAGTTTTCGAGAAAAGCAAAGTCTTTTCATTAGGCAAGTGCATAAAATGTCATCTAGACAAACAGAAATATCATGTTTGTTTGCCGCAGTTCCTCTAGCTGTCTCCCTAGAAAATACGAATGTGTAGAGCTGGTGTCTCCATGTGGAACCAATTAGTGATCCAACCACAAAATTAAATGTTCCCTGATAAAAAACATTCAAAAAAATTAAGTCCGTGGATATTATCAGGAATACACAAGCACAGAGGCTGTAGCAATATCTGGGATTGATTTAACCAAAACAAAACTGGATATTTACGGTTTCATCCAGTCATATCCGGTAAACTGGTGTGGAATTCGTATGCAATGGACCGAGAAAATGACAGTACAAATGGTATTAGAGAAAAGCAAAGTCTTTTCATTAGGAAAGTGCATAAAATCTCATATATACAAACAGAAATATGATGTTTGTTTGCCGCAGTTGCTCTAGCTTTCTCCCTGGAAAATGCGAATGTGTAGAGCTGGTGCTCCCATGATGAACCGATTAATGTTTCAATGGTACAAAATTAAATGTTCCCTGATAAAAATATTCCATACAATAAAGTCCACCGATAACTCCAGAAAACACAAACACAGAGGCTTTCACAATATTTCGGATTGAGTTAGCCAAAACACAACCGGATATTTCTGTTTTACTCCAGTCATATCCAGACAAACTGGTGTGGAATTCGTATGCAATGGACCGAGAAAATCACAGCAAAAATGGTTTTGGAGAAAAGAAACGTCTTTTCATTGGGCAAGTGCGTAAAATGTCATCTATACAAACAGAAATATCATGTTTGTTTCCGCAGTTCCTCTAGCTTTCTCCCTATAAAATACGAATATGTTCAGTTGGTGTCTCCTTGTGGAAACAATTAATCTATCCAAGCTCAAAATAAAATGTTCCCCGATAAAAAATAATTCAAAAAAGTCCGTTGATAATATCCAGAAAACAGAAACATAGAGGCTTTCACAATATTTCGGATTGAGTTAGCCAAAACACAACGGGATATTTCTGGTTTCATCCAGTCATATCCGGACAAACTGGTGTGGAATTCGTATGCAATGAACCAAAAAATCACAGTACAAATGGTTTTGGAGAAAAGCAAAGTCTTTTCGTTAGGCAAGTGCCTAAAATGTCATCTGTACAAATAGAAATATCATGTTTGTTTGCCGCAGTTCCTCTAGCTGTCTCCCTAGAAAATACGAAAGTGTAGAGCTGGTGTCTCCATGTGGAACCAATTAGTGATCCAACCACAAAATTAAATGTTCCCTGATAAAAAACATTCAAAAAAATTAAGTCCGTCGATAATATCAGGAATACACAAACACAGAGGCTGTAGCAATATCTGGGGTTGAGTTAGCCAAAACAAAACCGGATATTTACGGTTTCATCCAGTCATATCCGGTAAACTGGTGTAGAATTCGTATGCAATGCACCGAGATATTCACAGTAAAAATGGTTTTGGAGAAAAGCAAAGTCTTTTCGTTAGGCAAGTGCATAAAATGCCATCTATACAAACAGAAATATCATGTTTATTTGCCGCAGTTCCTCTAGCAGTCTCCCTAGAAAATATGAATATGTTCAGCTGGTGTCTCCATGTGGAACCAATTACTGTATCCAAGCTCAAAATAAAATGTTCCCGGAAAAAAAAAAACATTCAAAACAATAAAGTCCGTTGATAATATCCAGAAAAAACAAACACAGAGGCTGGAGCAATATCGAAGATTGAGTTATCCTAAACAAAACTGGATATTTCCGGTTTCATCCAGCCATATCCGAACAAACTGGTGTGGAATTCGTATGCAATGGACCGAGTAAATCACAGTAAAAATAGTTTTGGAGAATAGCAAAGTCTTTTCATTAGGCAAGTGCATAAAATGCCATCTATACAAACAGAAATATCATGTTTATTTGCCGCAGTTCCTCTAGCAGTCTCCCTAGAAAAAAGGAATGTGTAGAGCTGGTGTCCCCATGATGAACCAATTAGTGATTCAATGGCACAAAATTAAATATTCCCTGATAAAAAACATTAAAAACAATAAAGTCCATCGATAATATCCAGAAAACACAAACACAGAGGCTTTCACAATATTTCGGATTGGGTTAGCCAAACCACAACCGGATATTTCTGTTTTCTCCAGTAATATCCGGACAAACTGGTGTGGAATTCGTATGCAATTGACCAAAAAAATCACAGTAAAAATGGTTTTGGAGAAAAGCAAAGTCTTTTCGTTAGGCAAGTGCATAAAATCTCATCTATACAAACGGAAATATCATGTTTGTTTGCCACAGTTCCTCTAGCCTTCTCCCTAGAAAATACGAATATGTTCAGTTGGTGTCTCCATGTGGAACCGATTACTGTATCCAAGCTCAAAAGAAAATATTCCCCGATGATATATTCAAAACAATAAAGTCCTTTGAAAATATGCAGAAAAAGTAACAAAAACAGAGGCTGGTGCAATATTTGGGATTGAGTTAGCCAAAAAAAAAAAAAACAGATATTTCCGGTTTCATCCAGTCATATCCGGACAAACTGGTGCGGAATTCATATGCAATGGACCGAGATATTCACAGTAAAAATGGTTTTGGAGAAGAGCAAAGTCTTTTTGTTAGACAAGTGCATAAAATGTCATGTATACAAACAGAAATATCATGTTTGTTTCCGCAGGTCCTCTAGCTTTCTCCCTATAAAATACGAATATGTTAGGTTGGTGTCTCATTGTGGAAACAATTACTGTATCCAAGCTCAAAATAAAATGTTCCCCGATAAAAAAATATTCAAAAAAGTCCGTGGATAATATTCAGAAAACAGAAACATAGAGGCTTTCACAATATTTCGGAGTGAGTTAGCCAAAACACAAACGGATATTTCTGGTTTCATCCTGTCATATCCGGACAAAATGGTGTGGAATTCGTATGCAATGAACCAAAAAATCACAGTACAAATGGTTTTGGAAAAAAGCAAAGGCTTTTCGTTAGGCAAGTGCCTAAAATGTCATCTGTACAAACAGAAATATCATGTTTGTTTGCCGCAGTTCCTCTAGCTGTCTCCCTAGAAAATACGAATGTGTAGAGCTGGTGTCTCCATGTGGAACCAATTAGTGATCCAACCACAAAATTAAATGTTCCCTGCTAAAAAACATTCAAAAAAATTAAGTCCGTGGATATTATCAGGAATACACAAGCACAGAGGCTGTAGCAATATCTTGGATTGAGTTAGCCAAAACAAAACCGGATACTTACGGTTTAATCCAGTCATTTCCGGTAAACTGGTGTAGAATTTGTATGCAATGCACCGAGATATTCACAGTAAAAATGGTTTTGGAGAAAAGCAAAGTCTTTTCGTTAGGCAAGTGCATAAAATGTCATTGATACAAACAGAAATATCATGTTTGTGTGCCACAGTTCCTCTAGCTTTCTCCCAAGAAAATACGAATATGTTCAGCTGGTGTCTCCATGTGGAACCAATTACTGTATCCAAGCTCAAAATAAAATGTTCCCGGAAAAAAAAACATTCAAAACAATAAAGTCCGTTGATAATATCCAGAAAAAACAAACACAGAGGCTTTCACAATATTTCGGATTGAGTTAGCCAAAATACAACCGGATATTTCTGTTTTACTCCAGTAATATCCGGACAAACTGGTGTGGAATTCGTATGCAATTGACCAAAAAAATCACAGTAAAAATGGTTTTGGAGAAAAGCAAAGTCTTTTCGTTAGGCAAGTGCATAAAATGTCATCTATACAAATAGAAATATCATGTTGTGTGCCGCAGTTCCTCTAGATTTCTCCCTAGAAAATGCGAATATGTACAGCTGGTGTCTCCATTTGGAACCAGTTACTGTATCCAAGCTCAAAATAAAATGTTTCCTAATAAAAAAAATCAAAAAAATAAAGTCCTTTGATAATATTCAGAAAACACAAACACAGAGGCTTTCACAATATTTCGCATGGAGTTAGGCATAACACAACCGGATATTTCTGTTTTCATCCAGTCATATCCGGACAAAATGGTGTAGAATTCATATGCAATGAACCAAAAAATCACAATAAAAATGGTTCTGGAGAAAAGCAAAGTCTTTTCGTTAGGCAAGTGCATAAAATGTCATCTATACAAACAGAAATATCATGTTTCTTTGCTGCAGTTCCTTTAGCTCTGTCCCTAGAAAATACGAATGTGTAGATCTGGTGTCTCCATGTGGAACAAATTAGTGATTTCAAGCAAAAAATTAAAAGTTCCCTATAAAAAGCATTCAAAACAATAAAGTCCGTGGATAATATCAGGATTACACAAACACAGAGGCTGTAGGAATATCTGCGAATGGGTTAGCGAAAACACAACCGGATATTTCCGGTTTCATCCAGTCATATCCGGTAAACTGGTGTGGAATTCGTATGCAATGGACAGAGAAAAAGACAGTAAAAATGGTTTTGGAGAAAAGCAAAGTCTTTTCATTAGGCAAGTGCATAAAATGTCATCGACACAAACAGAAATATCATGTTTCTTTGCCGCAGTTCCACTAGCTTTTCCTTAGAAAATACGAATGTGTAGAACTGGTGTCTCCATGTGGAAACAATTACTGTATCCAAGCACAAATTTAAATATTCACTGATAAAAAACATTCAAAAAACAATAAAGTCCATCGATAATATCAAGAAAACGCAAACACAGAGGCTTTCACAATATTTCGGGTTCAGTTAGCCAAAACAAATCCGGGTATTTCTGTTTTCATCCAGTCATATCCGGACAAAGTGGTGTGGAATTCGTATGCAATGGACCAAGAAAATCACAGTACAAATGGTTTTGGAGAAAAGCAAAGTCTTTTTGTTAGGTAAGTTCATAAATCTTCATCTATTAAAAGAGAAATATCATATTTGTTTGCCGCAGTTCCTCTAGATTTCTCCCTAGAAAATACGAATGTGTAGAGCTGGTGTCTCCATGTGGAACCAAGTAGTGTTTCCAAGATCAAAATTAAATGTTCTCTGATAAAAAAACATTCAAAACAATAAAGTCCGTTGATAATATTAGGAATACAGAAACACAGAGGCTGTAGCTATATCTGGGATTGAGTTAGCCAAAATAAAACCAGATATTTCCGGTTTCATACAGTCATATCCGGACAACTTGGTGTGGAATTTGTATGTAATGGACCGAGAAAATCACAGTAAAAATGGTTTTGGAGTATAGCAAAGTCTTTTCGTTAGGCAAGTGCATAAAATGTCATCTAGACAAACAGAAATATCAGGTTCGTTTGCACCAGTTCCCCTAGATTTCTCCCTAGAAAATACGAAAGTGTAGAGCTGGAGTCTCCATGTGGAAACAATTAGTGTTTCCAAGAACAAAATTAAATGTTCCCTGATAAAAACATTCAAAAAAATTAGTCCATCGAAAATATCCAGAAAACACAAACACAGAGGTTTTCAAAATATTTCGGATTGAGTTAGCGAAAACACAACCAGATATTTCTGGTTACATCCAGTCATGTCTGGACAAAGTGGTGTGGAATTTGTATGCAATGGATGGAGAAAATCACAGTAAAAATGGTTTTGGAGAAAAGCAAAGTGTTTTCGTTAGGCAAGTGCATAAAATGTCATCTATAGAAATAGAAATATCATGTTTGTTTGTCACTGTTCCTCTAGCTTTCTCCCTAGAAAATACGAATGTGTAGGGCTGGTGTCCCCATGATGAACCAATTAGTGTTTCAACGGTACAAAATTAAATGTTCCCTGATGAAAACATTCAAAAAAATAAAGTCCCTCGATAATATCCAGAAAATACAAACACAGAAGCGGAAAAAATATCTGGGATTGAGTTAGCCAAAAAAAAAAAAAACACGGATATTGCCGGTTTCATCCAGTCATATCCGGACAAACTGGTGTGGAATTCGTATGCAATGGATTCAGAAAATCACAGTACAAAAGGTTTTGGAGAAAAGCAAAGTCTTTTCATTAGGCAAGTGCATAAAATGTCATCTATACAAACAGAAATATCATGGTTGTTTGTCGCAGTTACTCTAGCTTTCTCCCTAGAAAATACAAATGTGTACAGCTGGTGTCCCCAAGTGGAACAAATTAGTGTTTCGCAGCACAAAATTAAATGATCCCTGAAAAAAAATTCAAAAAAATAAAGTCCTTGGATAATATGAGGAATACACAAACACAGAGGCAGTAGCAATATTTCCGATTGAGTTAGCCAAAACACAACAAGATATTTCTGGTTTCATCCAGTCATATCCGGACAAAGTGGTGTGGAATTTGAATGCAATGGAACGAGAAAATCACAGTAAAAATGGTTTTGGAGAAAAGCAAAGTCTTTTTGTTAGCAAGTGCATAAAATGTCATCTATACAAACAGAAATATCATGTTTGTTTGCTGCAGTTCCTCTAGAATTCTCCGCAGAAAATACGAATATGTAGAGCTGGTGTCTCAGTGGAACCAATTAGTGTTTCCAAGAACAATATTAAATAACCCCTGAAAAAAAATTCAAAAAAATAAAGTCTGTGAATAATGTCAGGAATACACAAAAACATAGGCTGTAGCCATATTTCGGATTGAGTTAGCCAAAACACAACCAAATATTTCTGGTTTCCTCCAGTCATATGCGGACAAAGTGGTGTGGGATTCGTATGCAATGGACCGAGAAAATCACAGTAAAAATGGTTTTGGAGAAAAGCAAAGTCTTTTCGTTAGGCAAGTGCATAAAATGTCATTTATAGAAACAGAAATATCATGATTCTTTGCCGCAGTTCCTCTAGCTTTCTACCTAGAAAATATGAATGTGTAGAGCTGCTGTCTCCATGTGGAAACTATTAGTTTTTTGCAGCACCAAATAAAATGTTATCCGATAAAAAACATTCAAAACAATAAAGTCTGTGGATAATAACAGGAATATTCAAACACAGATGCGGTAACAATATCTGGGATTGAGTTAGCCAAAACAAAACCGGATATTTCCATATTTCATACAGTCATATCTGGACAAACTGGTGTGGAAATCCTATGCAATGGACCGAGAAAATCACTGGTGTTCCCATTATGAACCAATTCGTGTTTCAATGGTACAAAATTAAATTTTCCCTGATAAAAACATTCAAAACAATAAGTCCCTCAATAATATCCAAAATACACAAACATAGAGGCTTTAACAATTTTTCGGATTAAGTTAGCCAAAACACAACCGGATATTCCCGGTTTCATCCAGTCATATCCAGACAAACTGGTGTGGAGTTCGTATGCAATGGACTGAGAAAATCACAGTACAAATGGTTTTGGAGAAAAGCAAGTCTTTTCATTAGGCAACTGCATAAAGTGTAATCTATTCAAAGAGAAATATCATGTTTGTTTGCCGCAGTTCATCTAGCTTTCTCCCTAGAAAATACGAATGTGTAGAGCTGGTGTCGCCATGATGAACCAATTAGTGTTTCAACGGTACAAAATTAAATGTTCCCTGATAAAATCATTCAAAACTCTAAAGTCCATCGATAATATCCAGAAAAATCAAACACAGAGGATTTCACAATATTTCCGAATGAGTTAGCCAAAACACAATCGGACATTCTTGTTTTCAAGAGTCGTATCCGGACAAACTGGTGTGGAATTCGTGTGCAATGGACCAGTAAAAATGGTTTTGGAGAAAAGCAAAGTCTTTTCGCTGGGCAAGTGCATAAAATGTCATCTATACAAACAGAAATATCATGTTTGTTTGCCACAGTTCCTCTAGCTTTCTCCCTAGAAAATACGAATGTGTAGAGCTGGTGTCGCCATGATGAACCAATTAGTGTTTCAACAGTACAAAATTAAATGTTCCCTGATAAAAACATACAAAACAATAAAGTCCATCGATAGTATCCAGAAAACACAAACACAGAGGCTGTAGCAATATCTGGTATTGAGTTAGCTAAAACACAACGGCATATTTCTGATTACATCCTGTAATATTCGGACAAAGTGGTTTGGAATTCGTATGCAATGGACTGAGAAAATCACAGTACAAATGGTTTTGGGGAAAAGCAAAGTCTCTTCGTTAGGCAAGTGCATAAAATGTCATCTAGACAAACAGAAATATCATGTTTGCCGCAGTTCCCCTAGCTTTCTACCTAGAAAATACGAATATGTAGAGCTGGTGTCTCCATGTGGAACCAATTACTGAACCCAAGCTCAAAATAAAATGTTCTCCGATAAAAAGCATTCAAAACAATAAAGTCCCTTGATAGTATCCAGAAAAAAGGAAAATAGAGGCTGTAGCAATATCTGGGTTTGGGTTAGCAAAAACAAAACCGGATATTTCCGGTTACATACAGTCATATCCAGACAAACTGGTGTGGAATTCGTGTGCAATGGACCGAGAAAATCACAGTAAAAATGGTTTTGGAGAACAGCAAGGTCTTTTCGTTAGGCAAGTGCATAAAATGTCATCTGTACAAACAGATACATCATATTTGCCGCAGTTCCTCAAGCTTTCTCCCTAGAAAATACGAATGTGTAGAGCTGGTGTCTCCATGTGGAAACAATCAGTGTTTCCCAGCACAAAACTGAAAGTTCCCTTATTAAAAACATTCAAAACAATAAAGTCTGTGGATAATATCAGGAATACACAAACACAGAGGCGGTAGCAATATCGGGGATTGAGTTAGCCAAAACAAAACCGGGTATTTCTGGTTTCATCCAGTCATATCCGGACAAACTTGTGTGGAATTCATATGTAATGGACCGAGAAAATCACAGTACAAATGCTTTTGGAGAAAAGCAAAGTCTTTTCCTTAGGCAAGTGCATAAAATGTCATCTATAAAATAGAAATATCATGTTTGTTTGCCGCAGTTCCTCTAGCTTTCTCCCTAGAAAATACGAATGTGTAGAGCTGGTGTCTCCATGTGGACCTAATTAGTGTTTCCAAGCACAAACTTAAAAATGATCCCTGAAAAAAACATTGAAAAAAATAAAGTCCATGGATAATATCCAGAAAACACAAACACAGAGGCTGTAGCAATATTTCGGATTGAGTTAGCGAAAACACAACCAGTTATTTCTGGTTACATGCAGTCATATGCTGACAACGTGGTGTGGAATTCGTATGCAATGGACCGAGAAAATCACAGTAAAAATTGTTTTTGAGAAAAGCAAAGTCTTTTCGTTAGGCAAGTGCATAAAATGTCATGTATACAAACAGAAATATCATGTTTATTTTCGGCAGTTCCTCTAGCTTTCTCCCTAGAAAATACGAATGTGTAGAGCTGGTGTCTCCATGATGAACTAATTAGTGTTTCAACGGTACAAAATTAAACGTTCCCTGATAAAAACATTCAAAACACTAAAGTCCATCGATAATATCCAGAAAAAACAAACACAGAGGCTGTAGAAATATCTGGGATTGAGTTAGCCAAAACACAACTGGATATTTCTGGTTTCATCCAGTCATATCCTGACAAACTTGTGTGGAATTCGTATGCAATGGACCGTGAAAATCACAGTAAAATGGTTTTGGAGAAAAGCAAAGTCTTTTCGTTAGGGAAGTGCATAAAATGTCATCTATACAAACAGAAATATCATGTTTGTTTGTTTGCCGCAGTTCCTCTAGGTTTCTCCCTAGAAAATACGAATGTGTAGAGCTGGTGTCTCCATGTGCAACCAATTAGTGTTTCCAAGCACAAAATTAAATGTTCCCTGAAAAAAAAAACATTCAAAAAAATAAAGTCCATCGATAGTATCCAGAAAACACAAACACAGAGGCTGTAGCAATATTTCGGATTGAGTTAGCCAAAACACAACCAGATATTTCTGGTTTCATGCAGTCATATCCGGACAAACTGGTGTGGAATTTGTATGCAATGGACCGAGAAATTCACAGTAAAAATGGTTTTGGAGAAAAGCAAAGTCTTTTCATTAACCAAGTGCATAAAATGTCATCTATACAAACAGAAATATCATGTTTGTTTGCCGCAGTTCCTCTAGCTTTCTCCCTAGAAAATACGAATGTGTAGAGCTGGTGTCTCCATGTGGAACCAATTAGTGTTTCGAAGCACAAAATTAAAGGTTCCCTAAAAAAAAAAAAACATTCATAACAATAAAGTCCGTGTATAATATCCAGAATACACAAACAAAGAGGCTGTAGCAATATCTGGGATGGAGTTAGCCAAAACAAAACCGGATATTTCCGGTTTCATCCAGTCATATCCGGACAAAATTGTGTGGAATCTGTATGCAATGGACCGCAATAACCACAGTAAAAATGGTTTTGGAGAAAAGCAAAGTCTTTTCGTTGGGCAAGTGCATAAAATGTTCCCTGAAAAAAAACATTGAAAAACATAAAGTACATGCATAATATCGGGAATACACAATCACATTGGCTGTAGCAATATCTGGGATTCAGTTAGCCAAAACAAAACCGGATATTTCTAGTTTCGTCCTGTCATAGCCAGAAAACCTGGTGTGGAATTCGCATGCAATGGACCGAGAAAATCACAGTAAAACTGGTTCTGGAGAAAAGCAAAGTCGTTTCGTTAGGCAAGCGCATAAAATGTCATTTATACAAACAGAAATATCATGTTTGTTTGCCACAGTTCCTCTAGCTTTCTCCCTAGAAAATACGAAAGTGTAGAGCTGGTGTCTCCATGTGGAACCAATTAGTGATTCCGAGCACAAAATTAAATGTTCCCTGAAAAAAAAAACATTCAAAAAAATAAAGCCCATTGATAGTATCCAGAAAACACAAACACAGAGGCTGTAGCAATATTTCGGATTGAGTTAGCCAAAACACAACCAGATATTTCTGGTTTCATGCAGTCATATCCGGACAAACTGGTGTGGAATTCGTATGCAATGGGCCAAGAAATTCACAGTTAAAATGGTTTTGGAGAAAAGCAAAGTCTTTTCATTAACCAAGTGCATAAAATGTCATCTATACAAACAGAAATATCATGTTTGTCTGCCGCAGTTCCTCTAGCTTTCTCCCGAGAAAATACGAATGTGTAGAGCTGGTGTCCCCATGATGAACCAATTAGTGTTTCATTGGTACAAAATTAAATGTTCCCGGATAAAAACATTCAAAACAGTAAAGTCCATCGATAATATCCAGAAAACACAAACACAGAGGCTGTAGCAATATATCGGATTGAGTTAGCCACAAAAACCCGGATATTTCCGGATTCATCCTGTCATATCCGGACAAAGTGGTGTGGAATTCATATGCAATAGACCGAGACAATCACAGTAAAACTGGTTTTGGAGAAAAGCAAAGTCTTTTCATTAGGCAAGCACATAAAATGTCATTTATACAAACAGAAATATCATGTCTGTTTGCCGCAGTTCCTCTAGCTTTCTCCCTATTAAATACGAATGTGTAGAGCTGGTGTCTCCATGTGGAACCAATTAGTGTTTCCAAGCACAAAAATAAATTTTCCCTGAAAAAAAACATAGAAAAATATAAAGTCCATGCATAATATCGGGAATACACAAACACATTGGCTGTAGCAATATCTGGGATTGAGTTAGCCAAAACACAACCGGATATTTCCGGTTTCATGTAGTCATATCAGGACAAACTGGTGTGGAATTCCTATCAATGGACCGAAAATAAGAGTACAAATGGTTTTGGAGAAAAGCAAAGTCTTTTCCTTAGGCAAGTGCATAAAATAACATTGATACAAACAGAAATATCATGTTTCTTTGCCGCAGTTCATCTAGCTTTCTCCCTAGAAAATATGAATGTGTAGAGCTGGTGTCCCCATGTGGAACCAATTAGTGTTTCTACGGTACAAAATTAAATGTTCCCTGATAAAAAACATTCAAAACAATAAAGTCCATCGATAATATCCAGAAAACACAAACACAGAGGCTGTAGCAATATCTGGGAAGGAGTTAGCCAAAATAGAACCGGATATTTCCAGTTTCATCCTGTCATATCCGGACAAAGTGGTGTGGAATTCGTATGCAATGGACCGAGACAATCACAGTAAAACTGGTTTTGGAGAAAAGAAAGTCTTTACATTAGGGAAGCGCATAAAATGTCATTTAAACAAACAGAAATATCATGTTTGTTTGCCACAGTTCCTCTAGCTTTCTCCCTAGAAAATACGAAAGTGTAGAGCTGGTGTCTCCATGTGGAACCAATTAGTGTTACCAAGCACAAAATTAAATGTTCCCTGAAAAAAAACATTGAAAAATATAAAGTTCATGCATAATATCGGGAATACACAAACACAGAGGCTGTAGCAATATCTGGGATTGAGTTAGCCAAAACACAACCGGATATTTCTGGTTTCATCCACTCATATCCGGACAAAGTGGGGTGGAATTCGTATGCAATGGACCGAGAAAATCACAGTAAAACTGGTTTTGGAGAAAAGCAAAGTCATTTCGTTAGGCAAGTACATAACATGTCATCGATACAAACAGAAATATCATGTTTGTTTCCCGCAGTTCCTCTAGCTTTCTCCCTAGATAATATGAATGTGTAGAGCTGCTGTCTCCATGTGGAAACAATTAGTGTTTCCAAGCACAAAATTAAATGCTCCCTGATAAAGAACATTCAAAACAATAAAGTCTGTGGATAATATCAGGAATACACTAATACATTGGCTGTAGCAATATCTGGGATTGAGAAAGCCAAAACAAAACTGGATATTTCCGGTTTCATCCAGGCATATCCGGACAAATTAGGGTGGAATTCGTGTGCAACGGACTGGGAAAATCACAGTAAAAATTATTTTGGAAATAAGCAAAGTCTTTTCGTTAGGCAAGTGCATAAAATGTCATCTATACAAACAGAAATATCATGTTTATTTGCATAAGTTCCTCTAGCTTCCTCCCTAGAAAATACGAATGTGTAGAGCTGGTGTCCCCATGATGAACCAATTAGTGTTTCAATGGTACAAAAGTAAATGTGCCCAGATAAAAACATTCAAAACACTAAAGTTCATGGATAATATCCAGAAAACACAAACACAGAGGCTTTGGTGATATCTGGGATTGAGTTAGCCAAAACAAAACCGGATATTTCCGGATTCATCCTGTCATATCCGGACAAAGTGGAGTGGAATTCGTATGCAGTGGACCGAGACAATCACAGTAAAACTGGTTTTGGAGAAAAGCAAAGTCTTTTCATTAGGCAAGCGCATAAAATGTCATTTATACAAAAAGAAATATCATGTTTGTTTGCCGCAGTTCCTCTAGCTTTCTCCCTAGAAAATACGAATGTGTAGAGCTGGTGTCTCCATGTGGAACCAATTAGTGTTTCCAAGCACAAAATTAAATGTTCCCAGAAAAGAAAACATTGAAAAATATAAAGTCCATGCATAATATCGGGAATACACAAACACAGAGGCTGTAGAAATATTTCGGATTGAGTTAGCCAAAACACAACCAGATATTTCTGGTTTCATCCAGTCATATCCGGACAAACTGGTGTGGAATTCGTATGCAATGGACAGAGACAATCACAGTAAAAATGCTTTTGAGGAAAAGCAAAGTCGTTTCGTTAGGCAAGTGCATAACATGTCATCTATACAAACAGAAATATCATGTTTGTCTGCCGCAGTTCCTCTAGCTTTCTCCCTAGAAAATACGAATGTGTAGAGCTGGTGTCCCCATGTGGAAACAATTAGTGTTTCACAGCACAAAATTAAATGCTCCCTGATAAAGAACATTCAAAACACTAAAGTCCATCGATAATATCCAGAAAACACAAACACAGAGGCTTAGCAATATCTGGGATTGAGTTAGCGAAAACAAAACCGGATATTTCCGGTTTCATCCAGGCATATCCGGACAAATTGATGTGGAATTCGTGTGCTATGGACCGAGAAAATCAGAGTAAAAATAGTTTTGGAAAAAAGCAAAGTCTTTTCATTAGGCAAGCGCATAAAATGTCATCTATACAAACAGAAATATCATCTTTGTTTGCCGCAGTTCCTCTAGATTTCTCCCTAGAAAATGCGAATGTGTAGAGCTGGTGTTCAATGTGGAACCAATTAGTGATTCAAGCACAAAATTAAATGTTCCCTGAAAAAAAAACATTGAAAAATATAAAGTCCATGCATAATATCAGGAATACACAAACACAGAGGCTGTCGCAATATTTCGGATTCAGTTAGCCAAAACACAACCGGATATTTCCAGTTTCATCCACTCATATCTGGACAAAGTGGTGTGGAATTCGTATGCAATGGAACGAGAAAATCACAGTAAAACTGGTTTTTGAGAAAAGCAAAGTCGTTTCGTTAGGCAAGTGCATAACATGTCATCGATACAAACAGAAATATCATGTTTGTTTGCCAGTTCATATAGCTTTCTCCATAGAAAATACGAATGTGTAGAGCTGGTGTCCCCATGATGAACCAATTAGTGTTTCATTGGTACAAAATTAAATATTCCCTGATAAAAACATTCAAAACACTAAAGTCCATCGATAATATCCAGAAAACAGAAACACATTGGCTGTAGCAATATCTGGGATTGAGTTAACCAAAACAAAACCGGATATTTCCGGTTTTTTGCAGTCATATCTGGACAAACTGGTGTGGAATTCATATGCAATGGACCAAAAATCACAGTACAAATGGTTTTGGAGAAAAGCAAAGTCGTTTCGTTAGGCAAGTGCATAACATGTTATCGATACAAACAGAAATATCATGTTTGTTTGCCGCAGTGCATCTAGCTTTCTCCCTATAAAATATGTATGTGTGGAGCTGGTGTCCCCATGTGGAACCAATTAGTGTTTCTACAGTACAAAATTAAATGTTCCCTGATAAAAAACATTCAAAACACTAAAGTTCATGGATAATATCCAGAAAACACAAACACATAGGCTGTAGCAATATCTGGGATGGAGTTAGACAAAATAGAACCGGATATTTCCAGTTTCATCCTGTCATATCCGGACAAAGTGGTGTGGAATTCGTATGCAATGGACCGAGACAATCACAGTAAAACTGGTTTTGGAGAAAAGAAAGTCTTTACATTAGGGAAGCGCATAACAAGTCATCGATACAAACAGAAATATAATGTTTGTTTGCCGCAGTTCCTCTAGCTTTCTCCCTAGAAAATACGAATTTGTATAGCTGGAGTCTCCATGTGGAAACAATTAGTGTTTCCAAGCACAAAATTAAATGCTCCCTGATAAAGAACATTCAAAACAATAAAGTCTGTGGATAATATCAGGAATACACTAACACATTGGCTGTAGCAATATCTGGGATTGAGTTAGCCAAAACAAAACCGGATATTTCCGGTTTCATCCAGTCATATCCGGACAAATTGGTGTGGAATTTGTATACAATGAACCGAGAAAATCACAGTAAAAATGGTTTAGGAGAAAAGCAAAGTCTTTTCGTTAGGCAATTGCATAAAATGTCATCTATACGAACAGAAATATCATGTTTATTTGCGGAAGTTCCTCTAGCTTTCTCCCTAGAAAATACGAATGTGTAGAGCTGGTGTCCCCATGATGAACCAATTAGTGTTTCATTGGTACAAAATTATATGTTCCCTGATAAAAACATTCAAAACAGTAAAGTCCATCGATAATATCCAGAAAACACAAACACAGAGGCTGTAGCAATATCTGGGATTGATTAGCCACAAAAAACCCGGATATTTCCGGATTCATCCTGTCATATCCGGACAAAGTGGTGTGGAATTCATATGCAATGGACCGAGACAATCACAGTAAAACTAGTTTTGGAGAAAAGCAAAGTCTTTTCGTTAGGCAAGCACATAAAATGTCATTTATACAAACAGAAATATGTTTGTTTGCCGCAGTTCCTCTAGCTTTCTCCCTATTAAATACGAATGTGTAGAGCTGGTGTCCCCATGTGGAACCAATTAGTGTTTCCAAGCACAAAAATAAATGTTCCCTAAAAAAAAATTGAAAAATATAAAGTTCATGCATAATATTGGGAATACACAAACACAGAGGCTGTAGCAATATCTGGGATTGAGTTAGCCAAAACACAACCGGATATTTCCGGTTTCACCCTGTCATATCCGGACAAAATGATGTGGAATTCGTATGCAATGGACCGAGACAATCACAGTAAAACTGGTTCTGGAGAAAAGAAAAGTCTTTTCATTAGGCAAGCGCATAAAATCTCATTTATACAAACAGAAATATCATGTTTGTTTGCCGCAGTTCCTCTAGCTTTCTCCCTAGAAAATACGAAAGTGTAGAGCTGGTGTCTCCATGTGGAACCAATTAGCGTTTCCAAGCACAAAATTGAATGTTCCCTGAAAAAAACATTGAAAAATATAAAGTCCATGCATAATATCAGGAATACACAAACACAGAGGCTGTCGCAATATTTCAGATTGAGTTAGCCAAAACACAACCGGATATTTCCAGTTTCATCCACTCATATCCGGACAAAGTGGTGTGGAATTCGTATGCAATGGACCGAGAAAATCACAGTACAAATGGTTTTGGAGAAAAGCAAAGTCGTTTCGTTATGCAAGTGCATAACATGTAATCGATACAAACAGAAATATCATGTTTGCCACAGTTCATATAGCTTTCTCCATAGAAAATACGAATGTGTAGAGCTGGTGTCCCCATGATGAACCAATTAGTGTTTCATTGGTACAAAATTAAATATTCCCTGATAAAAACATTCAAAACACTAAAGTCCATTGATAATATCCAGAAAACAGAAACACATTGGCTGTAGCAATATCTGGGATTGAGTTAGCCAAAACAAAACCGGATATTTCTGGTTTTTTGCAGACATATCTGGACAAACTGGTGTGGAATTCATATGCAATGGACCAAAAATCACAGTACAAATGGTTTTGGAGAAAAGCAAAGTCGTTTCGTTAGGCAAGTGCATAACATGTCATCGATACAAACAGAAATATCATGTTTGTTTGCCAGAGTTCCTCTAGCTTTCTCCCTAGAAAATACGAATGTGTAGAGCTGGTGTCTCCATGTGGAACCAATTAGTGTTTCCAAGCACACAATTAAATGTTCCCAGAAAAGAAAACATTGAAAAATATAAAGTCCATGCATAATATCGGGAATACACAAACACAGAGGCTGTAGAAATATTTCGGATTGAGTTAGCCAAAACACAACCAGATATTTCTGGTTTCATCCAGTCATATCCGGACAAACTGGTGTGGAATTCGTATGCAATGGACTAAGGAAATCACAGTAAAAATGGTTTTGGAGAAAAGCAAAGTCGTTTCGCTAGGCAAGTGCATAACATGGCATCGATACAAACAGAAATATCATGTTTGTCTGCTGCAGTTCCTCTAGCTTTCTCCCTAGAAAATACGAATGTGTAGAGCTGGTGTCCCCATGTGGAAACAATTAGTGTTTCACAGCACAAAATTAAATGCTCCCTGATAAAGAACATTCAAAACACTAAAGTCCATCGATAATATCCAGAAAACACAAACACAGAGGCTTAGCAATATCTGGGATTGAGCTAGCGAAAACAAAACCGGATATTTCCGGTTTCATCCAGGCATATCCGGACAAATTGATGTGGAATTCGTGTGCTATGGACCGAGAAAATCAGAGTAAAAATAGTTTTGGAGAAAAGCAAAGTCTTTTCATTAGGCAGTCGCATAAAATGTCATCTATACAAACAGAAATATCATCTTTGTTTGCCGCAGTTCCTCTAGATTTCTCCCTAGAAAATGCGAATGTGTAGAGCTGGTGTTCAATGTGGAACTAATTAGTGTTTCAAGCACAAAATTAAATGTTCCCTGAAAAAAAAAACATTGAAAAATATAAAGTCCATGCATAATATCAGGAATACACAAACACAGAGGCTGTCGCAATATTTCGGATTGAGTTAGCCAAAACACAACCGGATATTTCCAGTTTCATCCACTCATATCCGGACAAAGTGGTGTGGAATTCGTATGCAATGGAACGAGAAAATCACATTACAAATGGTTTTGGAGAAAAGCAAAGTCGTTTCCTTAGGCAAGTGCATAACATGTCATCGATACAAACAGAAATATCATGTTTGCCACAGTTCATATAGCTTTCTCCATAGAAAATACGAATGTGTAGAGCTGGTGTCCCCATGATGAACCAATTAGTGTTTCATTGGTACAAAATTAAATATTCCCTGATAAAAACATTCAAAACACTAAAGTCCATCGATAATATCCAGAAAACAGAAACACATTGGCTGTAGCAATATCTGGGATTGAGTTAGCCAAAACAAAACCGGATATTTCTGGTTTTTTGCAGTCATATCTGGACAAACTGGTGTGGAATTCATATGCAATGGACCAAAAATCACAGTACAAATGGTTTTGGAGAAAAGCAAAGTCGTTTCGTTAGGCAAGTGCATAACATGTCATCGATACAAACAGAAATATCATGTTTGTTTGCCGCAGTTCATCTAGCTTTCTCCCTATAAAATATGTATGTGTGGAGCTGGTGTCCCCATGTGGAACCAATTAGTGTTTCTACGGTACAAAATTAAATGTTCCCTGATAAAAAACATTCAAAACACTAATGTTCATGGATAATATCGAAAAAACACAAACACAGAGGCTGTAGCAATATCTGGGATGGAGTTAGCCAAAATAGAACCGGATATTTCCAGTTTCATCCTCTCATATCCGGACAAAGTGGTGTGGAATTCGTATGCAATGGACCGAGACAATCACAGTAAAACTGTTTTTGGAGAAAAGAAAGTCTTTTCATTAGGGAAGCGCATAAAATGTCATTTAAACAAACAGAAATATCATGTTTGTTTGCCGCAGTTCCTCTAGCTTTCTCCCTAGAAAATACGAAAGTGTAGAGCTGGTGTCTCCATGTGGAACCAATTAGCGTTACCAAGCACAAAATTGAATGTTACCTGAAAAAAAACATTGAAAAATATAAAGTTCATGCATAATATCGGGAATACACAAACACATTGGCTGTAGCAATATCTGGGATTGAGTTAGCCAAAACACAACCGGATATTTCCAGTTTCATCCACTCATATCCGGACAAACTGGTGTGGAATTCATATGCAAAGGACCGAGAAAATCACAGTACAAATGGTTTTGGAGAAAAGCATAGTCGTTTCGTTAGGCAAGTGCATAACATGTCATCGATACACACAGAAATATCATGTTTGTTTGCCACAGTTCCTCTAGCTTTCTCCCTAGAAAATACAAATGTGTAGAGTTGGAGTCTCCATGTGGAAACAATTAGTGTTTCACAGCACAAAATTAAATGTTCCCTGAAAAAAAAACATTGAAAAATATAAAGTCTATGCATAATATCGTGAATACAAAAACACAGAGGCTGTAGCAATATCTGGGATTGAGTTAGCCAAAACACAACCGGATATTTCCGGTTTCATCCATAGATATCCGGACAAATTGATGTGGAATTCGTGTGCTATGGACCGAGAAAATCAGAGTAAAAATAGTTTTGGAGAAAAGCAAAGTCTTTTCATTAGGCAATCGCATAAAATGTCATCTATACAAACAGAAATATCATCTTTGTTTGCCGCACTTCCTCTAGATTTCTCCCTAGAAAATGCGAATGTGTAGAGCTGGTGTTCAATGTGGAACCAATTAGTGTTTCAAGCACAAAATTAAATGTTCCCTGAAAAAAAAACATTGAAAAATATAAAGTCCATACATAATATCAGGAATACACAAACACAGAGGCTGTCGCAATATTTCGGATTCAGTTAGCCAAAACACAACCGGATATTTCCAGTTTCATCCACTCATATCCGGACAAACTGGTGTGGAATTCGTATGCAATGGAACGAGAAAATCACAGTAAAACTGGTTTTGGAGAAAAGCAAAGTCGTTTCGTTAGGCAAGTGCATAACATGTCATCGATACAAACAGAAATATCATGTTTGCCGCAGTTCATATAGCTTTCTCCATAGAAAATACGAATGTGTAGAGCTGGTGTCCCCATGATGAACCTATTAGTGTTTCATTGGTACAAAATTAAATATTCCCTGATAAAAACATTCAAAACACTAAAGTCCATCGATAATATCCAGAAAAGAGAAACACATTGGCTGTAGCAATATCTGGGATTGAGTTAACCAAAACAAAACCGGATATTTCCGGTTTTTTGCAGTCATATCTGGACAAACTGGTGTGGAATTCATATGCAATGGACCAAAAATCACAGTACAAATGGTTTTGGAGAAAAGCAAAGTCGTTTCGTTAGGCAAGTGCATAACATGTCATCGATACAAACAGAAATATCATGTTTGTTTGCCGCAGTTCATCTAGCTTTCTCCCTATAAAATATGTATGTGTGGAGCTGGTGTCCCCATGTGGAACCAATTAGTGTTTCTACGGTACAAAATTAAATGTTCCCTGATAAAAAACATTCAAAACACTAAAGTTCATGGATAATATCCAGAAAACCCAAACACAGAGGCTGTAGTAATATCTGGGATGGAGTTACCCAAAATAGAACCGGATATTTCCAGTTTCATCCTGTCATATCCGGACAAAGTGGTGTGGAATTCGTATGCAATGGACCGAGACAATCACAGTAAAACTGCTTTTGGAGAAAAGAAAGTCTTTTCATTAGGGAAGCGCATAAAATGTCATTTAAACAAACAGAAATATCATGTTTGTTTGCCACAGTTCCTCTAGCTTTCTCCCTAGAAAATACGAAAGTGTAGAGCTGGTGTCTCCATGTGGAACCAATTAGCGTTACCAAGCACAAAATTAAATGTTCCCTGAAAAAAAACATTGAAAAATATAAAGTTCATGCATAATATCGGGAATACACAAACACAGAGGCTGTAGCAATATCTGGGATTGAGTTAGCCAAAACACAACCGGATATTTCCAGTTTCATCCACTCATATCCGGACAAACTGGTGTGGAATTCATATGCAATGGACCGAGAAAATCACAGTACAAATGGTTTTGGAGAAAAGCAAGTATTTTCATTAGGCAAGCGCATAAAATGTCATCTATACAAACAGAAATATCATGCTTGTTTGCCGCAGTTCCTCTAGCTTTCTCCCTAGAAAATACAAATGTGTAGAGTTGGAGTCTCCATGTGGAAACAATTAGTGTTTCACAGCGCAAAATTAAATGTTCCCTGAAAAAAAAAACATTGAAAAATATAAAGTCTATGCATAATATCGTGAATACAAAAACACAGAGGCTGTAGCAATATCTGGGATTGAGTTAGCCAAAACACAACCGGATATTTCCGGTTTCATCCATAGATATCCGGACAAACTGGTGTGCAATTCGTATGCAATGGACTGAGAAAATCACAGTAGAAATGGTTTTGGAGAAAAGCATAGTCTTTTCGTTAGGAAAGTGCATAACATGTCATCGATACAAACAGAAATATCATGTTTGTTTGCCGCAGTTCCTCTAGCTTTCTCCCTAGAAAATACAAATGTGTAGAGTTGGAGTCTCCATGTGGAAACAATTAGTGTTTCACAGCGCAAAATTAAATGTTCCCTGAAAAAAAAAAACATTGAAAAATATAAAGTCCATGCATAATATCAGGAATACACAAACACAGAGGCTGTCGCAATATTTCGGATTGAGTTAGCCAAAACACAACCGGATATTTCCAGTTTCATCCACTCATATCTGGACAAAGTGGTGTGGAATTCGTATGCAATGGAACGAGAAAATCACAGTAAAACTTGTTTTTGAGAAAAGCAAAGTCGTTTCGTTAGGCAAGTGCATAACATGTCATCGATACAAACAGAAATATCATGTTTGTTTGCCAGTTCATATAGCTTTCTCCATAGAAAATACGAATGTGTAGTGCTGGTGTCCCCATGATGAACCAATTAGTGTTTCATTGGTACAAAATTAAATATTCCCTGATAAAAACATTCAAAACACTAAAGTCCATCGATAATATCCAGAAAACAGAAACACATTGGCTGTAGCAATATCTGGGATTGAGTTAACCAAAACAAAACCGGATATTTCCGGTTTTTTGCAGTCATATCTGGACAAACTGGTGTGGAATTCATATGCAATGGACCAAAAATCACAGTACAAATGGTTTTGGAGAAAAGCAAAGTCGTTTCGTTAGGCAAGTGCATAACATGTTATCGATACAAACAGAAATATCATGTTTGTTTGCCGCAGTGCATCTAGCTTTCTCCCTATAAAATATGTATGTGTGGAGCTGGTGTCCCCATGTGGAACCAATTAGTGTTTCTACAGTACAAAATTAAATGTTCCCTGATAAAAAACATTCAAAACACTAAAGTTCATGGATAATATCCAGAAAACACAAACACATAGGCTGTAGCAATATCTGGGATGGAGTTAGACAAAATAGAACCGGATATTTCCAGTTTCATCCTGTCATATCCGGACAAAGTGGTGTGGAATTCGTATGCAATGGACCGAGACAATCACAGTAAAACTGGTTTTGGAGAAAAGAAAGTCTTTACATTAGGGAAGCGCATAACAAGTCATCGATACAAACAGAAATATAATGTTTGTTTGCCGCAGTTCCTCTAGCTTTCTCCCTAGAAAATACGAAAGTGTAGAGCTGGTGTCTCCATGTGGAACCAATTAGCGTTACCAAGCACAAAATTAAATGTTCCCTGAAAAAAAACATTGAAAAATATAAAGTTCATGCATAATATCGGGAATACACAAACACAGAGGCTGTAGCAATATCTGGGATTGTGTTAGCCAAAACACAACCGGATATTTCCAGTTTCATCCACTCATATCTGGACAAACTGGTGTGGAATTCATATGCAATGTACCGAGAAAATCACAGTACAAATGGTTTTGGAGAAAAGCAAAGTCGTTTCGCTAGGCAAGTGCTTAACAAGTCATCGATACAAACAGAAATATCATGTTTGTTTACTGCAGTTCCTCTAGCTTTCTGCCTAGAAAATACGAATGTGTAGAGCTGGTGTCTCCATGTGGAAACAATTAGTGTTTCAATGGTACAAAATTAAATGCTCCCTGATAAAGAACATTCAAAACACTAAAGCCCATCGATAATATCCAGAAAACACAAACACAGAGGCTTAGCAATATCTGGGATTGAGTTAGCGAAAACAAAACCGGATATTTCCAGTTTCATCCATAGATATCCGGACAAATTGATGTGGAATTCGTGTGCTATGGACCGAGAAAATCAGAGTAAAAATAGTTTTGGAGAAAAGCAAAGTCTTTTCATTAGGCAAGTGCATAAAATGTCATCTATACAAACAGAAATATCATCTTTGTTTGCCGCAGTTCCTCTAGATTTCTCCCTAGAAAATGCGAATGTGTAGAGCTGGTGTTCAATGTGTAACCAATTAGTGTTTCAAGCACAAAATTAAATGTTCCCTGAAAAAAAAAATTGAAAAATATAAAGTCCTTGCATAATATCAGGAATACACAAACACAGAGGCTGTCGCAATATTTCGGATTGAGTTAGCCAAAACACAACCGGATATTTCCGGTTTCATCCATAGATATCCGGACAAACTGGTGTGCAATTCGTATGCAATGGACTGAGAAAATCACAGTAGAAATGGTTTTGGAGAAAAGCATAGTCTTTTCGTTAGGAAAGTGCATAAAATGTCATCGACACAAACAGAAATATCATGTTTGTTTGCCGCAGTTCCTCTAGCTTTCTCCCTAGAAAATACGAATTTGTATAGCTGGAGTCTCCATGTGGAAACAATTAGTGTTTCCAAGCACAAAATTAAATGCTCCCTGATAAAGAACATTCAAAACAATAAAGTCTGTGGATAATATCAGGAATACACTAACACATTGGCTGTAGCAATATCTGGGATTGAGTTAGCCAAAACAAAACCGGATATTTCCGGTTTCATCCAGTCATATCCGGACAAATTGGTGTGGAATTTGTATACAATGAACCGAGAAAATCACAGTAAAAATGGTTTAGGAGAAAAGCAAAGTCTTTTCGTTAGGCAATTGCATAAAATGTCATCTATACGAACAGAAATATCATGTTTATTTGCCGCAGTTCCTCTAGCTTTCTCCCTAGAAAATACGAATGTGTAGAGCTGGTGTCCCCATGATGAACCAATTAGTGTTTCATTGGTACAAAATTATATGTTCCCGGATAAAAACATTCAAAACAGTAAAGTCCATCGATAATATCCAGAAAACACAAACACAGAGGCTGTAGCAATATCTGGGATTGATTAGCCACAAAAAACCCGGATATTTCCGGATTCATCCTGTCATATCCGGACAAAGTGGTGTGGAATTCATATGCAATGGACCGAGACAATCACAGTAAAACTAGTTTTGGAGAAAAGCAAAGTCTTTTCGTTAGGCAAGCACATAAAATGTCATTTATACAAACAGAAATATGTTTGTTTGCCGCAGTTCCTCTAGCTTTCTCCCTATTAAATACGAATGTGTAGAGCTGGTGTCCCCATGTGGAACCAATTAGTGTTTCCAAGCACAAAAATAAATGTTCCCTAAAAAAAAATTGAAAAATATAAAGTTCATGCATAATATTGGGAATACACAAACACAGAGGCTGTAGCAATATCTGGGATTGAGTTAGCCAAAACACAACCGGATATTTCTGGTTTCATCCAGTCATATCCGGACAAACTGGTGTGGAATTCGTATGCAATGGACTAAGGAAATCACAGTAAAAATGGTTTTGGAGA
This sequence comes from Lepus europaeus, assembly GCF_033115175.1. Classification (NCBI taxonomy): domain Eukaryota; kingdom Metazoa; phylum Chordata; class Mammalia; order Lagomorpha; family Leporidae; genus Lepus; species Lepus europaeus. The sequence continues at coordinate 1,459,983 of NW_026909196.1, forward strand.
AAAGCAAAGTCGTTTCGCTAGGCAAGTGCATAACATGGCATCGATACAAACAGAAATATCATGTTTGTCTGCTGCAGTTCCTCTAGCTTTCTCCCTAGAAAATACGAATGTGTAGAGCTGGTGTCTCCATGTGGAAACAATTAGTGTTTCAATGGTACAAAATTAAATGCTCCCTGATAAAGAACATTCAAAACACTAAAGTCCATCGATAATATCCAGAAAACACAAACACAGAGGCTTAGCAATATCTGGGATTGAGCTAGCGAAAACAAAACCGGATATTTCCGGTTTCATCCAGGCATATCCGGACAAATTGATGTGGAATTCGTGTGCTATGGACCGAGAAAATCAGAGTAAAAATAGTTTTGGAGAAAAGCAAAGTCTTTTCATTAGGCAGTCGCATAAAATGTCATCTATACAAACAGAAATATCATCTTTGTTTGCCGCAGTTCCACTAGATTTCTCCCTAGAAAATGCGAATGTGTAGAGCTGGTGTTCAATGTGGAACTAATTAGTGTTTCAAGCACAAAATTAAATGTTCCCTGAAAAAAAAAACATTGAAAAATATAAAGTCCATGCATAATATCAGGAATACACAAACACAGAGGCTGTCGCAATATTTCGGATTGAGTTAGCCAAAACACAACCGGATATTTCCAGTTTCATCCACTCATATCTGGACAAAGTGGTGTGGAATTCGTATGCAATGGAACGAGAAAATCACATTACAAATGGTTTTGGAGAAAAGCAAAGTCGTTTCCTTAGGCAAGTGCATAACATGTCATCGATACAAACAGAAATATCATGTTTGCCACAGTTCATATAGCTTTCTTCATAGAAAATACGAATGTGTAGAGCTGGTGTCCCCATGATGAACCAATTAGTGTTTCATTGGTACAAAATTAAATATTCCCTGATAAAAACATTCAAAACACTAAAGTCCATCGATAATATCCAGAAAACAGAAACACATTGGCTGTAGCAATATCTGGGATTGAGTTAGCCAAAACAAAACCGGATATTTCTGGTTTTTTGCAGTCATATCTGGACAAACTGGTGTGGAATTCATATGCAATGGACCAAAAATCACAGTACAAATGGTTTTGGAGAAAAGCAAAGTCGTTTCGTTAGGCAAGTGCATAACATGTCATCGATACAAACAGAAATATCATGTTTGTTTGCCGCAGTTCATCTAGCTTTCTCCCTATAAAATATGTATGTGTGGAGCTGGTGTCCCCATGTGGAACCAATTAGTGTTTCTACGGTACAAAATTAAATGTTCCCTGATAAAAAACATTCAAAACACTAATGTTCATGGATAATATCGAAAAAACACAAACACAGAGGCTGTAGCAATATCTGGGATGGAGTTAGCCAAAATAGAACCGGATATTTCCAGTTTCATCCTCTCATATCCGGACAAAGTGGTGTGGAATTCGTATGCAATGGACCGAGACAATCACAGTAAAACTGTTTTTGGAGAAAAGAAAGTCTTTTCATTAGGGAAGCGCATAAAATGTCATTTAAACAAACAGAAATATCATGTTTGTTTGCCGCAGTTCCTCTAGCTTTCTCCCTAGAAAATAGGAAAGTGTAGAGCTGGTGTCTCCATGTGGAACCAATTAGCGTTACCAAGCACAAAATTAAATGTTCCCTGAAAAAAAACATTGAAAAATATAAAGTTCATGCATAATATCGGGAATACACAAACACATTGGCTGTAGCAATATCTGGGATTGAGTTAGCCAAAACACAACCGGATATTTCCAGTTTCATCCACTCATATCCGGACAAACTGGTGTGGAATTCATATGCAAAGGACCGAGAAAATCACAGTACAAATGGTTTTGGAGAAAAGCATAGTCGTTTCGTTAGGCAAGTGCATAACATGTCATCGATACACACAGAAATATCATGTTTGTTTGCCACAGTTCCTCTAGCTTTCTCCCTAGAAAATACAAATGTGTAGAGTTGGAGTCTCCATGTGGAAACAATTAGTGTTTCACAGCACAAAATTAAATGTTCCCTGAAAAAAAAACATTGAAAAATATAAAGTCTATGCATAATATCGTGAATACAAAAACACAGAGGCTGTAGCAATATCTGGGATTGAGTTAGCCAAAACACAACCGGATATTTCCGGTTTCATCCATAGATATCCGGACAAATTGATGTGGAATTCGTGTGCTATGGACCGAGAAAATCAGAGTAAAAATAGTTTTGGAGAAAAGCAAAGTCTTTTCATTAGGCAAGCGCATAAAATGTCATCTATACAAACAGAAATATCATCTTTGTTTGCCGCACTTCCTCTCGATTTCTCCCTAAAAATGCGAATGTGTAGAGCTGGTGTTCAATGTGGAACCAATTAGTGTTTCAAGCACAAAATTAAATGTTCCCTGAAAAAAAAACATTGAAAAATATAAAGTCCATACATAATATCAGGAATACACAAACACAGAGGCTGTCGCAATATTTCGGATTCAGTTAGCCAAAACACAACCGGATATTTCCAGTTTCATCCACTCATATCCGGACAAACTGGTGTGGAATTCGTATGCAATGGAACGAGAAAATCACAGTAAAACTGGTTTTGGAGAAAAGCAAAGTCGTTTCGTTAGGCAAGTGCATAACATGTCATCGATACAAACAGAAATATCATGTTTGCCGCAGTTCATATAGCTTTCTCCATAGAAAATACGAATGTGTAGAGCTGGTGTCCCCATGATGAACCTATTAGTGTTTCATTGGTACAAAATTAAATATTCCCTGATAAAAACATTCAAAACACTAAAGTCCATCGATAATATCCAGAAAAGAGAAACACATTGGCTGTAGCAATATCTGGGATTGAGTTAACCAAAACAAAACCGGATATTTCCGGTTTTTTGCAGTCATATCTGGACAAACTGGTGTGGAATTCATATGCAATGGACCAAAAATCACAGTACAAATGGTTTTGGAGAAAAGCAAAGTCATTTCGTTAGGCAATTGCATAACATGTCATCGATACAAACAGAAATATCATGTTTGTTTGCCGCAGTTCATCTAGCTTTCTCCCTATAAAATATGTATGTGTATAGCTGGAGTCTCCATGTGGAAACAATTAGTGTTTCCAAGCACAAAATTAAATGCTCCCTGATAAAGAACATTCAAAACAATAAAGTCTGTGTATAATATCAGCAATACACTAATACATTGGCTGTAGCAATATCTGGGATTGAGAAAGCCAAAACAAAACTGGATATTTCTGGTTTTAATCCAGGCATATCCGGACAAATTAGGGTGGAATTCGTGTGCAACGGACCGAGAAAATCACAGTAAAAATTATTTTGGAAATAAGCAAAGTTTTTCGTTAGGCAAGTGCATAAAATGTCATCTATACAAACAGAAATATCATGTTTATTTGCATAAGTTCCTCTAGCTTCCTCCCTAGAAAATACGAATGTGTAGAGCTGGTGTCCCCATGATGAACCAATTAGTGTTTCCAAGCACAAAAATAAATGTTCCCTGAAAAAAAACATAGAAAAATATAAAGTCCATGCATAATATCGGGAATACACAAACACATTGGCTGTAGCAATATCTGGGATTGAGTTAGCCAAAACACAACCGGATATTTCCGGTTTCATGTAGTCATATCAGGACAAACTGGTGTGGAATTCATATCAATATACCGAAAATAACAGTACAAATGGTTTTGGAGAAAAGCAAAGTCTTTTCCTTAGGCAAGTGCATAAAATGTCATTGATACAAACAGAAATATCATGTTTGTTTGCCGCAGTTCATTTAGCTTTCTCCCTAGAAAATATGAATGTGTAGAGCTGGTGTCCCCATGTGGAACCAATTAGTGTTTCTACGGTACAAAATTAAATGTTCCCTGATAAAAAACATTCAAAACAATAAAGTCCATCGATAATATCCAGAAAACACAAACACAGAGGCTGTAGCAATATCTGGGATGGAGTTAGCCAAAATAGAACCGGATATTTCCAGTTTCATCCTCTCATATCCGGACAAAGTGGTGTGGAATTCGTATGCAATGGACCGAGACAATCACAGTAAAACTGTTTTTGGAGAAAAGAAAGTCTTTACATTAGGGAAGCGCATAAAATGTCATTTAAACAAACAGAAATATCATGTTTGTTTGCCACAGTTCCTCTAGCTTTCTCCCTAGAAAATACGAAAGTGTAGAGCTGGTGTCTCCATGTGGAACCAATTAGCGTTACCAAGCACAAAATTAAATGTTCCCTGAAAAAAAACATTGAAAAATATAAAGTTCATGCATAATATCGGGAATACACAAACACAGAGGCTGTAGCAATATCTGGGATTGAGTTAGCCAAAACACAACCGGATATTTCCAGTTTCATCCACTCATATCCGGACAAACTGGTGTGGAATTCATATGCAATGGACCGAGAAAATCACAGTACAAATGATTTTGGAGAAAAGCAAAGTCATTTCGTTAGGCAAGTGCATAACATGTCATCGATACAAACAGAAATATCATGTTTGTTTGCCGCAGTTCCTCTAGCTTTCTCCCTAGAAAATACGAATGTGTAGAGCTGGTGTCTCCATGTGGAAACAATTAGTGTTTCAATGGAACAAAATTAAATGTTTCCTGATAAAGAACATTCAAAACAACAAATTCCCTTCAAAATATCAGGAATACACAAACACAGAGGCTGTAGCCTTATCTGGGATTGAGGTAGCCAAAACACAACCGGATATTTCCCGTTTCATCCTGTCATATCTGGACAAAGTGGTGCGGAATTCGTATGCAATGGACGAGACAATCACAGTACAAATGGTTTTGGAGAAAAGCAAAGTATTTTCATTAGGCAAGCGCATAAAATGTCATCTATACAAACAGAAATATCATGCTTGTTTGCCGCAGTTCCTCTAGATTTCTCCATAGAAAATTCGAATGTGTAGAGCTGGTGTCACCATGATGAACCAATTAGTGTTTCCAAGCACAAAATTAAATGTTCCCTGAAAAAAAAAACATTGAAAAATATAAAGTCCATGCATAATATCGGGAATACACAAACACAGGGGCTGTAGCAATATCTGGGATTGAGTTAGCCAAAACACAACCAGATATTTCTGGTTTCATCCACTCATATCCGGACAAACTGGTGTGGAATTCCTATGCAATGGACCGAGAAAATCACAGTAGAAATGGTTTTGGAGAAAAGCAAAGTCGTTTCGTTAGGCAAGTGCATAACATGTCATCGATACAAACAGAAATATCATGTTTGTTTGCCGCAGTTCCTCTAGCTTTCTCCCTAGAAAATACGAATGTGTAGAGCTGGTGTCTCCATGTGGAAACAATTAGTGTTTCCAAGCACAAAATTAAATGCTCCCTGATAAAGAACATTCAAAACAATAAAGTCTGTGGATAATATCAGGAAATCACAAACACATTGGCTGTAGCAATATCTGGGATTGAGAAAGCCAAAACAAAACTGGATATTTCCGGTTTCATCCAGGCATATCCGGACAAATTAGGGTGGAATTCGTGTCCAACGGACCGAGAAAATCACAGTAAAAATTATTTTGGAAATAAGCAAAGTCTTTTCGTTAGGCAAGTGCATAAAATGTCATCTATGCAAACAGAAATATCATGTTTATTTGCGTAAGTTCCTCTAGCTTCCTCCCTAGAAAATACGAATGTGTAGAGCTGGTGTCCCCATGATGAACCAATTAGTGTTTCAATGGTACAAAAGTAAATGTGCCCGGATAAAAACATTCAAAACACTAAAGTCCATCGATAATATCCAGAAAACACAAACACAGAGGCTGTAGCAATATCTAGGATTGAGTTAGCCAAAACAAAACCGGATATTTCCGGATTCATCCTGTCATATCCGGACAAAGTGGTGTGGAATTCGTATGGAGTGGACCGAGACAATCACAGTAAAACTGGTTTTGGAGAAAAGCAAAGTCTTTTCATTAGGCAAGCGCATAAAATGTCATTTATACAAACAGAAATATCATGTTTGTTTGCCACAGTTCCTCTAGCTTTCTCCCTAGAAAATATGAATGTGTAGAGCTGGTGTCTCCATGTGGAACCAATTAGTGTTTCCAAGCACAAAATTAAATGTTCCCAGAAAAGAAAACATTGAAAAATATAAAGTCCGTGCATAATATCGGGAATACACAAACACAGAGGCTGTAGAAATATTTCGGATTGAGTTAGCCAAAACACAACCAGATATTTCTGGTTTCATCCAGTCATATCCGGACAAACTGGTGTGGAATTCGTATGCAATGGACTAAGAAAATCACAGTAAAAATGGTTTTGGAGAAAAGCAAAGTCGTTTCGCTAGGCAAGTGCATAACATGGCATCGATACAAACAGAAATATCATGTTTGTCTGCTGCAGTTCCTCTAGCTTTCTCCCTAGAAAATACGAATGTGTAGAGCTGGTGTCCCCATGTGGAAACAATTAGTGTTTCACAGCACAAAATTAAATGCTCCCTGATAAAGAACATTCAAAACACTAAAGTCCATCGATAATATCCAGAAAACACAAACACAGAGGCTTAGCAATATCTGGGATTGAGCTAGCGAAAACAAAACCGGATATTTCCGGTTTCATCCAGGCATATCCGGACAAATTGATGTGGAATTCGTGTGCTATGGACCGAGAAAATCAGAGTAAAAATAGTTTTGGAGAAAAGCAAAGTCTTTTCATTAGGCAATCGCATAAAATGTCATCTATACAAACAGAAATATCATCTTTGTTTGCCGCAGTTCCTCTAGATTTCTCCCTAGAAAATGTGAATGTGTAGAGCTGGTGTTCAATGTGGAACCAATTAGTGTTTCAAGCACAAAATTAAATGTTCCCTGAAAAAAAAAAAACATTGAAAAATATAAAGTCCATGCATAATATCAGGAATACACAAACACAGAGGCTGTCGCAATATTTCGGATTGAGTTAGCCAAAACACAACCGGATATTTCCAGTTTCATCCACTCATATCCGGACAAACTGGTGTGGAATTCGTATGCAATGGAACGAGAAAATCACAGTACAAATGGTTTTGGAGAAAAGCAAAGTCGTTTCGTTAGGCAAGTGCATAACATGTCATCGATACAAACAGAAATATCATTTTTGCCACAGTTCATATAGCTTTCTCCATAGAAAATACGAATGTGTAGAGCTGGTGTCCCCATGATGAACCAATTAGTGTTTCATTGGTACAAAATTAAATATTCCCTGATAAAAACATTCAAAACACTAAAGTCCATCGATAATATCCAGAAAAGAGAAACACATTGGCTGTAGCAATATCTGGGATTGAGTTAGCCAAAACGAAACCGGATATTTCCGGTTTTTTACAGTCATATCTGGACAAACTGGTGTGGAATTCATATGCAATGGACCAAAAATCACAGTACAAATGGTTTTGGAGAAAAGCAAAGTCGTTTCGTTAGGCAAGTGCATAACATGTCATCGATACAAACAGAAATATCATGTTTGTTTGCCGCAGTTCATCTAGCTTTCTCCCTATAAAATATGTATGTGTGGAGCTGGTGTCCCCATGTGGAACCAATTAGTGTTTCTACGGTAAAAAATTAAATGTTCCCTGATAAAAAACATTCAAAACACTAAAGTGCATGGATAATATCCAGAAAACACAAACACAGAGGCTGTAGCAATATCTGGGATGGAGTTAGCCAAAATAGAACCGGATATTTCCAGTTTCATCCTGTCATATCCGGACAAAGTGGTGTGGAATTCGTATGCAATGGACCGAGACAATCACAGTAAAACTGTTTTTGGAGAAAAGAAAGTCTTTTCATTAGGGAAGCGCATAAAATGTCATTTAAACAAACAGAAATATCATGTTTGTTTGCCGCAGTTCCTCTAGCTTTCTCCCTAGAAAATACGAAAGTGTAGAGCTGGTGTCTCCATGTGGAACCAATTAGCGTTACCAAGCACAAAATTAAATGCTCCCTGAAAAAAAACATTGAAAAATATAAAGTTCATGCATAATATCGGGAATACACAAACACAGAGGCTGTAGCAATATCTGGGATTGAGTTAGCCAAAACACAACCGGATATTTCCAGTTTCATCCACTCATATCCGGACAAACTGGTGTGGAATTCATATGCAAAGGACCGAGAAAATCACAGTAAAAATGGTTTTGGAGAAAAGCATAGTCGTTTCGTTAGGCAAGTGCATAACATGTCATCGATACAAACAGAAATATCATGTTTGTTTGCCGCAGTTCCTCTAGCTTTCTCCCTAGAAAATACGAATGTGTAGAGCTGGTGTCTCCATGTGGAAACAATTAGTGTTTCAATGGAACAAAATTAAATGTTTCCTGATAAAGAACATTCAAAACAACAAATTCCCTTCAAAATATCAGGAATACACAAACACAGAGGCTGTAGCCTTATCTGGGATTGAGGTAGCCAAAACACAACCGGATATTTCCCGTTTCATCCTGTCATATCTGGACAAAGTGGTGTGGAATTCGTATGCAATGGACGAGACAATCACAGTACAAATGGTTTTGGAGAAAAGCAAAGTATTTTCATTAGGCAAGCGCATAAAATGTCATCTATACAAACAGAAATATCATGTCTGTTTGCCCTAGTTCCTCTAGATTTCTCCATAGAAAATTCGAATGTGTAGAGCTGGTGTCACCATGATGAACCAATTAGTGTTTCCAAGCACAAAATTAAATGTTCCCTGAAAAAAAAAACATTGAAAAATATAAAGTCCATACATAATATCGGGAATACACAAACACAGGGGCTGTAGCAATATCTGGGATTGAGTTAGCCAAAACACAACCGGATATTTCCAGTTTCATCCACTCATATCCGGACAAACTGGTGTGGAATTCGTATGCAATGGAACGAGAAAATCACAGTACAAATGGTTTTGGAGAAAAGCAAAGTCGTTTCGTTAGGCAAGTGCATAACATGTCATCGATACAAACAGAAATATCATTTTTGCCACAGTTCATATAGCTTTCTCCATAGAAAATACGAATGTGTAGAGCTGGTGTCCCCATGATGAACCAATTAGTGTTTCATTGGTACAAAATTAAATATTCCCTGATAAAAACATTCAAAACACTAAAGTCCATCGATAATATCCAGAAAAGAGAAACACATTGGCTGTAGCAATATCTGGGATTGAGTTAGCCAAAACGAAACCGGATATTTCCGGTTTTTTACAGTCATATCTGGACAAACTGGTGTGGAATTCATATGCAATGGACCAAAAATCACAGTACAAATGGTTTTGGAGAAAAGCAAAGTCGTTTCGTTAGGCAAGTGCATAACATGTCATCGATACAAACAGAAATATCATGTTTGTTTGCCGCAGTTCATCTAGCTTTCTCCCTATAAAATATGTATGTGTGGAGCTGGTGTCCCCATGTGGAACCAATTAGTGTTTCTACGGTAAAAAATTAAATGTTCCCTGATAAAAAACATTCAAAACACTAAAGTGCATGGATAATATCCAGAAAACACAAACACAGAGGCTGTAGCAATATATGGGATGGAGTTAGCCAAAATAGAACCGGATATTTCCAGTTTCATCCTGTCATATCCGGACAAAGTGGTGTGGAATTCGTATGCAATGGACCGAGACAATCACAGTAAAACTGTTTTTGGAGAAAAGAAAGTCTTTTCATTAGGGAAGCGCATAAAATGTCATTTAAACAAACAGAAATATCATGTTTGTTTGCCGCAGTTCCTCTAGCTTTCTCCCTAGAAAATACGAAAGTGTAGAGCTGGTGTCTCCATGTGGAACCAATTAGCGTTACCAAGCACAAAATTAAATGCTCCCTGAAAAAAAACATTGAAAAATATAAAGTTCATGCATAATATCGGGAATACACAAACACAGAGGCTGTAGCAATATCTGGGATTGAGTTAGCCAAAACACAACCGGATATTTCCAGTTTCATCCACTCATATCCGGACAAACTGGTGTGGAATTCATATACAAAGGACCGAGAAAATCACAGTAAAAATGGTTTTGGAGAAAAGCATAGTCGTTTCGTTAGGCAAGTGCATAACATGTCATCGATACAAACAGAAATATCATGTTTGTTTGCCGCAGTTCCTCTAGCTTTCTCCCTAGAAAATACGAATGTGTAGAGCTGGTGTCTCCATGTGGAAACAATTAGTGTTTCAATGGAACAAAATTAAATGTTTCCTGATAAAGAACATTCAAAACAACAAATTCCCTTCAAAATATCAGGAATACACAAACACAGAGGCTGTAGCCTTATCTGGGATTGAGGTAGCCAAAACACAACCGGATATTTCCCGTTTCATCCTGTCATATCTGGACAAAGTGGTGTGGAATTCGTATGCAATGGACGAGACAATCACAGTACAAATGGTTTTGGAGAAAAGCAAAGTATTTTCATTAGGCAAGCGCATAAAATGTCATCTATACAAACAGAAATATCATGTCTGTTTGCCCTAGTTCCTCTAGATTTCTCCATAGAAAATTCGAATGTGTAGAGCTGGTGTCACCATGATGAACCAATTAGTGTTTCCAAGCACAAAATTAAATGTTCCCTGAAAAAAAAAACATTGAAAAATATAAAGTCCATGCATAATATCGGGAATACACAAACACAGGGGCTGTAGCAATATCTGGGATTGAGTTAGCCAAAACACAACCAGATATTTCTGGTTTCATCCACTCATATCCGGACAACCTGGTGTGGAATTCCTATGCAATGGACCGAGAAAATCACAGTACAAATGGTTTTGGAGAAAAGCAAAGTCGTTTCGTTAGGCAAGTACATAACATGTCATCGATACAAACAGAAATATCATGTTTGTTTGCCGCAGTTCCTCTAGCTTTCTCCCTAGAAAATACGAATGTGTAGAGCTGGTGTCTCCATGTGGAAACAATTAGTGTTTCCAAGCACAAAATTAAATGCTCCCTGATAAAGAACATTCAAAACAATAAAGTCTGTGGATAATATCAGGAAATCACAAACACATTGGCTGTAGCAATATCTGGGATTGAGAAAGCCAAAACAAAACCGGATATTTCCGGTTGCATCCAGGCATATCCGGACAAATTAGGGTGGAATTCGTGTGTAACGGACCGAAAAAATCACAGTAAAAATTATTTTGGAAATAAGCAAAGTCTTTTCGTTAGGCAAGTGCATAAAATGTCATCTATACAAACAGAAATATCATGTTTATTTGCGTAAGTTCCTCTAGCTTCCTCCCTAGAAAATACGAATGTGTAGAGCTGGTGTCCCCATGATGAACCAATTAGTGTTTCAATGGTACAAAAGTAAATGTGCCCGGATAAAAACATTCAAAACACTAAAGTCCATCGATAATATCCAGAAAACACAAACAAAGTGGCTGTAGCAATATCTGGGATTGAGTTAGCCAAAACAAAACCGGATATTTCCGGATTCATCCTGTCATATCCGGACAAACTGGTGTGCAATTCGTATGCAGTGGACTGAGACAATCACAGTAAAACTGGTTTTGGAGAAAAGCAAAGTCTTTTCATTAGGCAAGCACATAAAATGTCATTTATACAAACAGAAATATCATGTTTGTTTGCCGCAGTTCCTCTAGCTTTCTCCCTAGAAAATACGAATTTGTATAGCTGGAGTCTCCATGTGGAAACAATTAGTGTTTCCAAGCACAAAATTAAACGCTCCCTGATAAAGAACATTCAAAACAATAAAGTCTGTGGATAATATCAGGAATACACTAACACATTGGCTGTAGCAATATCTGGGATTGAGTTAGCCAAAACAAAACCGGATATTTCCGTTTTCATCCAGTCATATCCGGACAAATTGGTGTGGAATTTGTATACAATGAATGAGAAAATCACAGTAAAAATGGTTTTGGAGAAAAGCAAAGTCTTTTCGTTAGGCAAGTGCATAAAATGTCATCTATACGAACAGAAATATCATGTTTATTTGCGGAAGTTCCTCTAGCTTTCTCCGTAGAAAATACGAATGCGTAGAGCTTGTGTCTCCATGTGGAACGAATTAGTGTTTCTACGGTAAAAAATTAAATGTTCCCTGAAAAAAAAATTGAAAAATATAAAGTTCATGCATAATATCAGGAATACACAAACACAGAGGCTGTAGAAATATTTCGGATTGAGTTAGCCAAAACACAACCAGATATTTCTGTTTTCATCCAGTCATATCTGAACAAAGTTGTGTGGAATTCGTATGCAATGGACGGAGACAATCACAGTAAACATTGTTTTGGAGAAAAGCAAAGTCTTTTGGTCAGGCAAGTGCATAAAATGTCATCTATACAAACAGAAATATCATGTTTATTTGCGGAAGTTCCTCTAGCTTTCTCCCTAGAAAATACGAATGTGTGGAGCTGGTGTCCCAATGATGAACCAATTAGTGTTTCACAGAACAAAATTAAATGTTCCCGGATAAAAACATTCAAAACACTAAAGTCCATCGATAATATCCAGAAAACACAAACACAGAGGCTGTAGCAATGTCTGGGATTGAGTTAGCCAAAACACAACCGGATATTTCCGGATTCATCCTGTCATATCCGGACAAAGTGGTGTGGAATTCGTATGCAGTGGACTGAGACAAACACAGTAAAACTGGTTTTGGAGAAAAGCAAAGTCTTTTCATTAGGCAAGCGCATAAAATGTCATTTATACAAACAGAAATATCATGTCTGTTTGCCGCAGTTACTCTAGCTTTCTCCCTAGAAAATACGAATGTGTAGAGCTGGTGTCCCCATGTGGAAACAATTACTGTTTCACAGCACAAAATTAAATGCTCCCTGATAAACAACATTCAAAACAATAAAGTCCATCGATAATATCCAGAAAACGCAAACACAGAGGCTGTAGCAATATCTGGGATTGAGTTAGTGAAAACAAAACCGGATATTTCCGGTTTCATCCAGGCATATCCGGACAAATTAGGGTGGAATTCGTGTGCAATGGACGGAGACAATCACAGTAAAAATTGTTTTGGAGAAAAGCAAAGTCTTTTCGTTAGGCAAGTGCATAAAATGTCATCTATAGAAACAGAAATATCATGTTTATTTGCGGAAGTTCCTCTAGCTTCCTCCCTAGAAAATACGAATTTGTAGAGCTGGTGTCCCCATGATGAACCAATTAGTGTTTCAATGGTACAAAAGTAAATGTGCCCGGATAAAAACATTCAAAACACTAAAGTCCATCGATAATATCCAGAAAACACAAACACAGAGGCTGTAGCAATATCTGGGATTGAGTTAGCCAAAACAAAACCGGATATTTCCGGATTCATCCTGTCATATCCGAACAAAGTGGTGTGGAATTCGTATGCAGTGGACCGAGACAAACACAGTAAAACTGGTTTTGGAGAAAAGCAAAGTCTTTTCATTAGGCAAGCACATAAAATGTCATCTATACAAACAGAAATATCATGTTTGTTTGCCGCAGTTCCTCTAGCTTTCTCCCTAGAAAATATCAATGTGTAGAGCTGGTGTCTCCATGTGGAACCAATTAGTGTTTCCAAGCACAAAATTAAATGTTCCCAGAAAAAAAAAACATTGAAAAATATAAAGTCCATGCATAATATCGGGAATACACAAACACAGAGGCTGTAGAAATATTTCGGATTGAGTTAGCCAAAACACAACCAGATATTTCTGGTTTCATCCAGTCATATCAGGACAAACTGGTGTGGAATTCATATGCAATGGACCAAGAAAATCACAGTACAAATGGTTTTGGAGAAAAGCAAAGTCGTTTCGTTAGGCAAGTGCATAACATGTCATCGATACAAACAGAAATATCATGTTTGTTTTCCGCAGTTCCTCTAGCTTTCTCCCTAGAAACTACGAATGTGTAGAGCTGGTGTCCCCATGTGGAAACAATTAGTGTTTCACAGCACAAAATTAAATGCTCCCTGATAAAGAACATTCAAAACACTAAAGTCCATCGATAATATCCAGAAATCACAAACACAGAGGCTTAGCAATATCTGGGATTGAGTTAGCGAAAACAAAACCGGATATTTCCGGTTTGATCCAGGCATATCCAGACAAATTGATGTGGAATTCGTGTGCTATGGACCGAGAAAATCAGATTAAAAATAGTTTTGGAGAAAAGCAAAGTCATTTTGTTAGGCAAGCGCATAAAATGTCATCTATACAAACAGAAATATCATCTTTGTTTGCCGCAGTTCCTCTAGATTTTTCCCTAGAAAATGCGAATGTGTAGAGCTGGTGTTCAATGTGGAACCAATTAGTGTTTCAAGCACAAAATTAAATGTTCCCTGAAAAAAAAAAAACAATGAAAAATATAAAGTCCATGCATAATATCAGGAATACACAAACACAGAGGCTGTCGCAATATTTCGGATTGAGTTAGCCAAAACACAACCGGATATTTCCAGTTTCATCCACTCATATCCGGACAAAGTGGTGTGGAATTCGTATGCAATGGAACGAGAAAATCACAGTAAAACTGGTTTTGGAGAAAAGCAAAGTCGTTTCGTTAGGCAAGTGCATAACATGTCATCGATACAAGCAGAAATATCATGTTTGTTCGCCACAGTTCCTCTAGCTTTCTCCCTAGAAAATACGAATGTGCAGAGCTGGTGTCCCCATGATGAACCAATTAGTGTTTCATTGGTACAAAATTAAATATTCCCTGATAAAAACATTCAAAACACTAAAGTCCATCGATAATAACCCGAAAACACAAACACAGAGGCTGTAGCAATATCTGGGATTGAGTTAGCGAAAACAAAACCGGATATTTCCGGTTTCATCCAGGCATATCCGGACAAATTAGGGTGGAATTCGTGTGCAATGGACCAAGAAAATCACAGTAAAAATTATTTTGGAAATAAGCAAAGTCTTTTCTTTAGGCAAGTGCGTAAAATGTCATCTATACAAACAGAAATATCATGTTTATTTGCGGAAGTTCCTCTAGCTTCCTCCCTAGAAAATACGAATGTGTAGAGCTGGTGTCCCCATGATGAACCAATTAGTGTTTCAATGGTACAAAAGTAAATGTTCCCGGATAAAAACATTCAAAACACTAAAGTCATTGATAATATCCAGAAAACACAAACACAGAGGCTGTAGCAAGATCTGGGATTGAGTTAGCCAAAACAAAACCGGATATTTCCGGATTCATCCTGTCATATCCGGACAAAGTGGTGTGGAATTTGTATGCAGTGGACCGAGACAATCACAGTAAAACTGGTTTTGGAGAAAAGCAAAGTCTTTTCATTAGGCAAGCGCATAAAATGTCATTTATACAAACAGAAATATCATGTCTGTTTGCCGCAGTTCCTCTAGCTTTCTCCCTAGAAAATATCAATGTGTAGAGCTGGTGTCTCCATGTGGAACCAATTAGTGTTTCCAAGCACAAAATTAAATGTTCCCAGAAAAAAAAAAACATTGAAAAATATAAAGTCCGTGCATAATATCGGGAATAAACAAACACAGAGGCTGTAGAAATATTTCAGATTGAGTTAGCCAAAACACAACCAGATATTTCTGGTTTCATCCAGTCATATCAGGACAAACTGGTGTGGAATTCATATGCAATGGACCAAGAAAATCACAGTACAAATGGTTTTGGAGAAAAGCAAAGTCGTTTCGTTAGGCAAGTGCATAACATGTCATCGATACAAAAAGAAATATCATGTTTGTTTGCCGCAGTTCCTCTAGCTTTCTCCCTAGAAACTACGAATGTGTAGAGCTGGTGTCCCCATGTGGAAACAATTAGTGTTTCACAGCACAAAATTAAATGCTCCCTGATAAAGAACATTCAAAACACTAAAGTCCATCGATAATATCCAGAAAACACAAACACAGAGGCTTAGCAATATCTGGGATTGAGTTAGCGAAAACAAAACCGGATATTTCCGGTTTGATCCAGGCATATCCGGACAAATTGATGTGGAATTCGTGTGCTATGGACCGAGAAAATCAGAGTAAAAATAGTTTTGGAGAAAAGCAAAGTCATTTTGTTAGGCAAGCACATAAAATGTCATCTATACAAACAGAAATATCATCTTTGTTTGCCGCACTTCCTCTAGATTTCTCCCTAGAAAATGCGAATGTGTAGAGCTGGTGTTCAATGTGGAACCAATTAGTGTTTCAAGCACAAAATTAAATGTTCCCTGAAAAAAAAACATTGAAAAATATAAAGTCCATGCATAATATCAGGAATACACAAACACAGAGGCTGTCGCAATATTTCGGATTGAGTTAGCCAAAACACAACCGGATATTTCCAGTTTCATCCACTCATATCCGGACAAAGTGGTGTGGAATTCGTATGCAATGGAACGAGAAAATCACAGTACAAATGGTTTTGGAGAAAAGCAAAGTCGTTTCGTTAGGCAAGTGCATAACATGTCATCGATACAAACAGAAATATCATGTTTGTCTGCCGCAGTTCCTCTAGCTTTCTCCCTAGAAAATACGAATGTGCAGAGCTGGTGTCCCCATGATGAACCAATTAGTGTTTCATTGGTACAAAATTAAATATTCCCTGATAAAAACATTCAAAACACTAAAGTCCATCGATAATATCCAGAAAACAGAAACACATTGGCTGTAGCAAGATCTGGGATTGAGTTAGCCAAAACAAAACCGAATATTTCCGGTTTTTTGCAGCCATATCTGGACAAACTGTTGAGGAATTCGTAAGCAATGGACCAAAAATCACAGTACAAATGGTTTTGGAGAAAAGCAAAGTCTTTTCATTAGGCAAGTGCATAAAATGTCATCTATACAAACAGAAATATCATGTTTATTTGCCGCAGTTCATCTAGCTTTCTCCCTATAAAATATGTATGTGTGGAGCTGGTGTCCCCATGTGGAACCAATTAGTGTTTCTACGGTACAAAATTAAATGTTCCCTGATAAAAACATTCAAAACACTAAAGTTCATGGATAATATCCAGAAAACACAAACACAGAGGCTGTAGCAATATCTGGGATTGAGTTAGCCAAAATAGAACCGGATATTTCCGGTTTCATCCTCTCATATCCGGACAAAGTGGTGTGGAATTCGTATGCAGTGGACCGAGACAAACACAGTAAAACTGGTTTTGGAGAAAAGCAAAGTCTTTTCATTATGCAAGCGCATAAAATGTCATTTATACAAACAGAAATATCATGTTTGTTTGCCGCAGTTCCTCTAGCTTTCTCCCTAGAAAATATGAATGTGTAGAGCTGGTGTCTCCATGTGGAACCAATTAGTGTTTCCAAGCACAAAATTAAATGTTCCCTGAAATAAAAAAAAACATTGAAAAATATAAAGTCCATGCATAATATCGGGAATATAGAAACACAGAGGCTGTAGCAATATCTGGGATTGAGTTAGCCAAAACACAACCAGATATTTCTGGTTTCATCCACTCATATCCGGACAAACTGGTGTGGAATTCGTATGCAATGGACCGAGAAAATCACAGTAGAAATGGTTTTGGAGAAAAGCAAAGTCGTTTCGTTAGGCAAGTGCATAACATGTCATCGATACAAACAGAAATATCATGTTTGTCTGCCGCAGTTCCTCTAGCTTTCTCCCTAGTAAATACGAATGTGTAGAGCTGGTGTCCCCATGTGGAAACAATTAGTGTTTCACAGCACAAAATTAAATGCTCCCTGATAAAGAGCATTCAAAACACTAAAATCCATCGATAATATCCAGAAAACACAAACACAGAGGCTGTAGCAATATCTGGGATTGAGTTAGCGAAAACAAAACCGGATATTTCCGGTTTCATCCAGGCATATCCGGACAAATTAGGGTGGAATTCGTATGCATGGACCGAGAAAATCACAGTAAAAATTGTTTTGGAAATAAGCAAAGTCTTTTCGTTAGGCAAGTGCATAAAATGTCATCTATACAAACAGAAATATCATGTTTATAGGCGGAAGTTCCTCTAGCTTCCTCCCTAGAAAATACGAATGTGTAGAGCTGGAGTCCCCATGATGAACCAATTAGTGTTTCAATGGTACAAAATTAAATGTTCCCTGATAAAAACATTCAAAACACTAAAGTCCATCGATAATATCCAGAAAGCACAAACACAGAGGCTGTAGCAATATCTGGGATTGAGTTAGCCAAAACAAAACCGGATATTTCCGGAACATCCTGTCATATTCAGACAAAGTGGTGTGGAATTCGTATGCAGTGGACCAAGACAAACACAGTAAAAATTGTTTTGGAGAAAAGCAAAGTCTTTTCATTAGGCAAGATCATAAAATGTCATTTATACAAACAGAAATATCATGTTTGTTTGCCGCAGTTCCTCTAGCTTTCTCCCTAGAAAATACGAATGTGTAGAGCTGGTGTCCCCATGATGAACCAATTAGTGTTTATACGGTACATAATGAAATGTTCCCTGATAAAAACATTCAAAACAATAAAGTCCCTCGATAATATCCAGAAAACACAAACACAGAAGCTGTAGCAATATTTCGGATTGAGTTAGCCAAAGCACAACCAGATATTTCTTGTTTCAACCAGTCATATCTGCCCAAAGTGGTTTGGAATTTGAATGCAATGGACCGAGAAAATCACAGTAGAAATGGTTTTGGAGAAAAGCAAAGTCTTTTCGTTAGGCAAGTGCATCAAATGTCATTTATACAAACAGAAATATCATGTTTGTTTGCCGCAGTTCCTCTAGTTTTCTCCCTAGAAATATGAATGTGTAGAACTGGTGTCTCCATGTGAAACCAATTAGGGGTTCCAAGAACAAAATTAAATGTTCCCTGAACACAAATATTCAAAACAATAAAGTCTGTGGATAATATCAGAAAAATACAAACACAGAGGCTGTAGCAATATCTGGGATTGAGTGAATCAGAACACAACTGGATATTTCTGGTTTCATCCAGTCATATCCGGACAAAGTGGTTTGGAATTCGTATGCAATGGACTGAGAAAATCACAGTAAAATGGTTTTGGAGAAAAGCAAAGTCTTTTCGTTAGGCAAGTGCATAAAATGTGATCTATACAAACAGAAATATCATGCTTGTTTGCCGCAGTTACTCTAGATTTCTCCCTAGAGAACACGAATGTGTAGAGCTGGTGTCGCCATGTGGAACCAATTAGTGTTTCAACGGTACAAAATTAAATGTTCCCTGATAAAAAACATTCAAAACAATAAAGTCCATGGATAATATCAGGAATACACAAGCCCAGAGGCTGTAGCAATATCTGGGATTATGTTAGGCAAAACAAAACCGGATGTTTCCGGTTTCATGCATTCATATCCAGACAAACTGGTGTCGAATTCGTATGCAATGGAATGAGAAAATCACAGTAAATTTGCTTTGGAGAAAAGCAAAGTATTTTCATTAGGAATTAGATTAAATATCATCGATACATACAGAAATATTATGTTTGTTTTCCACAGTTCCTCTAGCTTTCTCCCTAGAAAATAGAAATATGTAGAGCTGGGGTCTCCATATGGAACCAACTAGGGTTTCCAAGCACAAAATTAAATTTTCCCTAAAAAAACATTGAAAACAATAAAGTCCCTGGATAATATCAGGAATCCACAAACACAGAGGCTGTAGCAATATTTCGCATTGAGTTAGCCAAAACACAACCAGATATTTCTGGTTTCATCCAGTCATATCCGGACAAACTGGTGTGGAATTCGTATGCAATGGACTAAGAAAATCACAGTAAAAATGGCTTTGGAAAAAAGCAAAGTCTTTTCATTAGGCAAGTAGATAAAATGTCATCTATACAAGCAGAAATATCATCTTTGTTTGCCGCAGTTCCTCCAACTTTCTCCCTAGAAAATGCGAATGTGTAGAGCTGGTGTTCAACGTGGAACAAATTAGTGTTTCAAGCACAAAATTAAATGTTCCCTGAAAAAAAAAAAACATTGAAAAATATAAAGTCCATGCATAATATCAGGAATACACAAACACAGAGGCTGTCGCAATATTTCGGATTGAGTTAGCCAAAACACAACCGGATATTTCCAGTTTCATCCACTCATATCCGGACAAAGTGGTGTGGAATTCGTATGCAATGGAACGAGAAAATCACAGTAAAACTGGTTTTGGAGAAAAGCAAAGTCGTTTCGTTAGGCAAGTGCATAGCATGTCATGGATACAAACAGAAATATCATGTTTGTTTGCCACAGTTCCTCTAGCTTTCTCCCTAGAAAATACGAATGTGCAGAGCTGGTGTCCCCATGATGAACCATTTAGTGTTTCATTGGTACAAAATTAAATATTCCCTGATAAAAACATTCAAAACACTAAAGTCCATCGATAATATCCAGAAAACAGAAACACATTGGCTGTAGCAATATCTGGGATTGAGTTAGCCAAAACAAAACCGAATATTTCCGGTTTTTTGCAGTCATATCTGGACAAACTGTTGAGGAATTCGTATGCAATGGACCAAAAATCACAGTACAAATGGTTTTGGAGAAAAGCAAAGTCTTTTCATTAGGCAAGTGCATAAAATGTCATCTATACAAACAGAAATATCATGTTTGTTTGCCGCAGTTCATCTAGCTTTCTCCCTATAAAATATGTATGTGTGGAGCTGGTGTCCCCATGTGGAACCAATTAGTGTTTCTACGGTACAAAATTAAATGTTCCCTGATAAAAAACATTCAAAACACTAAAGTTCATGTATAATATCCAGAAAACACAAACACAGAGGCTGTAGCAATATCTGGGATTGAGTTAGCCAAAATAGAACCGGATATTTCCGGTTTCATCCTCTCATATCCGGACAAAGTGGTGTGGAATTCGTATGCAATGGACCGAGAAAATCACAGTAAAACTGGTTTTGGAGAAAAGAAAGTCTTTTCATTAGGCAAGCGCATAAAATGTCATTTATACAAACAGAAATATCATGTTTGCCGCAGTTCCTCTAGCTTTCTCCCTAGAAAATATGAATGTGTAGAGCTGGTGTCTCCATGTGGAACCAATTAGCATTACCAAGCACAAAATTAAATGTTCCCTGAAAAAAAACATTGAAAAATATAAAGTTCATGCATAATATCGGGAATACACAAACACAGAGGCTGTAGCAATATCTGGGATTGAGTTAGCCAAAACACAACCGGATATTTCCAGTTTCATCCACTCATATCCGGACAAAATGATGTGGAATTCGTATGCAAAGGACCGAGAAAATCACAGTACAAATGGTTTTGGAGAAAAGCAAAGTCGTTTCGTTAGGCAAGTGCATAACATGTCATCGATACAAACAGAAATATCATGTTTGTTTGCCACAGTTCCTCTAGCTTTCTCCCTAGAAAATACGAATGTGTAGAGCTGGTGTCTCCATGTGGAAACAATTAGTGTTTCAATGGTACAAAATTAAATGTTTCCTGATAAAGAGCATTCAAAACAACAAATTCCCTTCATAATATCAGGAATACACAAACACAGAGGCTGTAGCCTTATCTGGGATTGAGGTAGCCAAAACACAACCGGATATTTCCCGTTTCATCCGTCATATCTGGACAAAGTTGTGTGGAATTCGTATGCAATGGACGGAGACAATCACAGGAAAAATGGTTTTGGAGAAAAGCATAGTATTTTCGTTAGGCAAGCGCATAAACTGTCATCTATACAAACAGAAATATCATGCTTGTTTGCCGCAGTTCCTCTAGAATTCTCCATAGAAAATTCGAATGTGAAGAGCTGGTGTCACCATGATGAACCAATTAGTGTTTCCAAGCACAAAATTAAATGTTCCCTGAAAAAAAACATTGAAAAATATAAAGTCCGTGCATAATATCGGGAATACACAAACACAGAGGCTGTAGTAATATCTGGGATTGAGTTAGCCAAAACACAACCAGATATTTCCGGTTTCATCCAGTTATCTGGACAAACTGGTGTACAATTCGTATGCAATGGACCGAGACAATCACAGTAAAACTGGTTCTGGATAAAAGCAAAGTCATTTCTTTAGGCAAGTGAATAACATGTCATCGATACAAACAGAAATATCATGTTTGTTTGCCGCAGTTCCTCTAGCTTTCTCCCTTGAAAATACGAATGTGTAGAGTTGGAGTCTGCCTGTGGAAACAATTAGTGTTTCACAGCACAAAATTAAATGTTCCCTGAAAAAAAAATTGAAAAATATAAAGTTCATGCATAATATCGGGAATACACAAACACAGAGGCTGTCGCAATACCTGGATTGAGTTAGCCAAAACAAAACCGATATTTCCGGTTTCATCCATAGATATCTGGACAAACTGGTGTGGAATTCGAATGCAATGGACCGAGAAAATCACAGTAAAACTGGTTTTGGAGAAAAGCAAAGTCGTTTCGTTAGGCAAGTGCATAACATGTCATTGATACAAACAGAAATATCATGTTTGTCTGCCGCAGTTCCTCTAGCTTTCTCCCTAGAAAATACGGATGTGTAGAGCTGGTGTCCCCATGATGAACCAATTAGTGTTTCATTGGTACAAAATTAAATATTCCCTGATAAAGAACATTCAAAACAATAAAGTCTGTGGATAATATCAGGAATACACTAACACATTGGCTGTAGCAATATCTGGGTTTGAGTTAGCCAAAACAAAACCGGATATTTCCGGTTTCATCCAGACATATCCGGACAAATTGGTGTGGAATTCGTATACAATGAACCGAGAAAATCACAGTAAAAATGGTTTTGGAGAAAAGCAAAGTCTTTTCGTTAGGCAAGTGCATAAAATGTCATCTATACAAACAGAAATATCATGTTTATTTGTGGAAGATCCTCTAGCTTTCTCCCTAAAAAATACGAATGTGTAGAGCTTGTGTCTCCATGTGGAACGAATTCGTGTTTCTACGTTAAAAAATTAAATGTTCCCTGAAAAAAAACATTGAAAAATATAAAGTCCATCCATAATATCAGGAATACACAAACACAGAGGCTGTAGAAATATTTCAGATTGAGTTAGCCAAAACACAAGCGGATATTTCTGGTTTCATCCAGTCATATCTGGACAAAGTTGTGTGGAATTCATATGCAATGGACGGAGAGAATCACAGTAAAAATTGTTTTGGAGAAAAGCAAAGTCTTTTCGTTAGGCAAGTGCATAAAATGTCATCTATGCAAACAGAAATATCATGTTTATTTGCGGAAGTTCCTCTAGCTTCCTCCCTAGAAAATACGAATGTGTAGAGCTGGTGTCCCCATGATGAACCAATTAGTGTTTCAATAGTACAAAAGTAAATGTTCCCGGATAAAAACATTCAAAACACTAAAGTCCATCGATAATATCCAGAAAACACAAACACAGAGGCTGTAGCAATATCTGGGATTGAGTTAGCCAAAACACAACCGGATATTTCCGGTTTCATCCATAGATATCCGGACAAACTGGTGTGCAATTCGTATGCAGTGGACCGAGACAAACACAGTAAAACTGGTTTTGGAGAAAAGCAAAGTCTTTTCATTAGGCAAGCACATAAAATGTCATTTATACAAACAGAAATATCATGTCTGTTTGCCGCAGTTACTCTAGGTTTCTCCCTAGAAAATACGAATGTGTAGAGCTGGTGTCCCCATGTGGAAACAATTAGTGTTTCACAGCACAAAATTAAATGCTCCCTGATAAAGAACATTCAAAAAAATAAAGTCCATCGATAATATCCAGAAAACACAAACACAGAGGCTGTAGCAATATCTGGGATTGAGTTAGCGAAAACAAAACCGGATATTTCCGGTTTCATCCAGGCATATCCGGACAAATTAGGGTGGAATTCGTGTGCATGGACCGAGAAAATCACAGTAAAAATGGTTTTGGAGAAAAGCAAAGTCTTTTCGTTAGGCAAGTGCATAAAATGTCATCTATACAAACAGAAATATCATGTTTATTTGTGGAAGATCCTCTTGCTTTCTCCCTAAAAAATACGAATGTGTAGAGCTGGTGTCTCCATGTGGAACGAATTAGTGTTTCTACGTTAAAAAATTAAATGTTCCCTGAAAAAAAACTGAAAAATATAAAGTCCATGCATAATATCAGGAATACACAAACACAGAGGCTGTAGCAATATCTGGGATTGAGTTAGCCAAAACACAAGCGGATATTTCTGGATTCATCCAGTCATATCTGGACAAAGTTGTGTGGAATTCATATGCAATGGACGGAGAGAATCACAGTAAAAATTGTTTTGGAGAAAAGCAAAGTCTTTTCGTTAGGCAAGTGCATAAAATGTCATCTATGCAAACAGAAATATCATGTTTGTTTGCCGCAGTTCCTCTAGCTTCCTCCCTAGAAAATACGAATGTGTAGAGCTGGTGTCCCCATGATGAACCAATTAGTGTTTCAATGGTACAAAAGTAAATGTTCCCAGATAAAAACATTCAAAACACTAAAGTCCATCGATAATATCCAGAAAACACAAACACAGAGGCTGTAGCAATATCTGGGATTGAGTTAGCCAAAACACAACCGGATATTTCCGGATTCATCCTGTCATATCCGGACAAAGTGGTGTGGAATTCATATGCAGTGGACCGAGACAAACACAGTAAAACTGGTTTTGGAGAAAAGCAAAGACTTTTCATTAGGCAAGTGCATAAAATGTCATTTATGCAAACAGAAATATCATGTCTGTTTGCCGCAGTTACTCTAGCTTTCTCCCTAGAAAATACGAATGTGTAGAGCTGGTGTCCCCATGTGGAAACAATTAGTGTTTCACAGCACAAAATTAAATGCTCCCTGATAAAGAGCATTCAAAACACTAAAGTCCTTCGATAATATCCAGAAAACACAAACACAGAGGCTGTAGCAATATCTGGGATTGAGTTAGCGAAAACAAAACCGGATATTTCCGGTTTCATCCAGGCATATCCGGACAAATTAGGGTGGAATTCGTGTGCATGGACCGAGAAAATCACAGTAAAAATGGTTTTGGAAATAAGCAAAGTCTTTTCGTTAGGCAAGTGCATAAAATGTCATCTATACAAACGGAAATATCATGGTTATTTGCGTAAGTTCCTATAGCTTCCTCCCTAGAAAATACGAATGTGTAGAGCTGGTGTCCCCATGATGAACCAATTAGTGTTTCAATGGTACAAAAGTAAATGTTCCCGGATAAAAACATTCAAAACACTAAAGTCCATCGATCATATCCAGAAAACACAAACACAGAGGCTGTAGCAATATCTGGGATTGAGTTAGCCAAAACAAAACGGGATATTTCCGGATTCATCCTGTCATATCCAGACAAAGTGGTGTGGAATTCGTATGCAGTGGACCGAGACAAACACAGTAAAACTGGTTTTGGAGAAAAGCAAAGTCTTTTCATTAGGCAAGATCATAAAATGTCATTTATACAAACAGAAATATCATGTTTGTTTGCCGCAGTTCCTCTAGCTTTCTCCCTAGAAAATACGAATGTGTAGAGCTGGTGTCCCCATGATGAACCAATTAGTGTTTATACGGTACATAATGAAATGTTCCCTGATAAAAACATTCAAAACAATAAAGTCCCTCGATAATATCCAGAAAACACAAACACAGAAGCTGTAGCAATATTTCGGATTGAGTTAGCCAAAGCACAACCAGATATTTCTTGTTTCAACCAGTCATATCTGCCCAAAGTGGTTTGGAATTTGAATGCAATGGACCGAGAAAATCACAGTAGAAATGGTTTTGGAGAAAAGCAAAGTCTTTTCGTTAGGCAAGTGCATCAAATGTCATTTATACAAACAGAAATATCATGTTTGTTTGCCGCAGTTCCTCTAGTTTTCTCCCTAGAAATATGAATGTGTAGAACTGGTGTCTCCATGTGAAACCAATTAGGGGTTCCAAGAACAAAATTAAATGTTCCCTGAACACAAATATTCAAAACAATAAAGTCTGTGGATAATATCAGAAAAATACAAACACAGAGGCTGTAGCAATATCTGGGATTGAGTGAATCAGAACACAACTGGATATTTCTGGTTTCATCCAGTCATATCCGGACAAAGTTGTTTGGAATTCGTATGCAATGGACTGAGAAAATCACAGTAAAATGGTTTTGGAGAAAAGCAAAGTCTTTTCGTTAGGCAAGTGCATAAAATGTGATCTATACAAACAGAAATATCATGCTTGTTTGCCGCAGTTACTCTAGATTTCTCCCTAGAGAACACGAATGTGTAGAGCTGGTGTCTCCATGTGGAACCAATTAGTGTTTCAACGGTACAAAATTAAATGTTCCCTGATAAAAAACATTCAAAACAATAAAGTCCGTGGATAATATCAGGAATACACAAGCCCAGAGGCTGTAGCAATATCTGGGATTTTGTTAGGCAAAACAAAACCGGATATTTCCGGTTTCATGCATTCATATCCAGACAAACTGGTGTCGAATTCATATGCAATGGAATCAGAAAATCACAGTAAATTTGTTTTGGAGAAAAGCAAAGTATTTTCATTAGGAAGTAGATTAAATATCATCGATACATACCGAAATATCATGTTTGTTTTCCACAGTTCCTCTAGCTTTCTCCCTAGAAAATAGAAATATGTAGAGCTGGGGTCTCCATATGGAACCAATTAGGGTTTCCAAGCACAAAATTAAATTTTCCCTAAAAAAAACCATTGAAAACAATAAAGTCCCTGGATAATATCAGGAATACACAAACACAGAGGCTGTAGCAATATTTCGCATTGAGTTAGCCAAAACACAACCAGATATTTCTGGTTTCATCCAGTCATATCCGGACAAAGTGGTGTGGAATTCGTATGTGATGGGCTGAGAAAATCACAGTAAAAATGGCTTTGGAAAAAAGCAAAGTCTTTTCATTAGGCAAGTAGATAAAATGTCATCTATGCAAACACAAATATCATCTTTGTTTGCCGCAGTTCCTCCAACTTTCTTCCTAGAAAATACGAATATATAGATCTGGTGTCTCCATGTGGAACCAATTACTGTATCCGAGCTCAAAATAAAATGTTCCCTGATAAAAAAACATTCAAAACAATAAAGTCCATGCATAATATCGGGAATACACAAACACAGAGGCTGTAACAATATCAGGGATTGAGTTAGCCAAAATGAAACCGGATATTTCCGGTTTCATTGAGGCATATCCGGACAACCTGGTGTGGAATTTCTATGCAATGGACCGAGAAAATCAGAGTACAAAAGGTTTTGGAGAAAAGCAAAGTCTTTTCGTTAGGGAAGTGCATAAAATGTCAGCTATAGAAACAGAAATATCATGTTTGTTTGCCACAGTTCCTCTAGCTTTCTCCCTAGAAAATACAAATGTGTAGAGCTTGTCCCCATGTGGAACCAATTATTGTTTCAATGGTACAAAATTAAATGTTCCATGATAAAAAAAAATAGCAATAAATTACATCGATAATATCCAGAAACACAACACAGAGTCTTTCACAATATTTCCAATTGAGTTAGCCAAAACACAAGGGGATATTTCTGGTTTTATCCAGTCATATCCTTAAAAAGTTGTGTGGATCATGTAGAAGGAACCGAGAAAATCACAGTACAAATGATTTTGGAGAAAAGCAAAGTCTTTTGTTAGGCAAGTGCATAAAATATCATCTATACAAACAGAAATATCATTTTTCTTTGCCGCTTTTCCTCTAGCTTTCTACGTAGAAAATACGAATGTGTAGAGCTGGTGTCCCCATGTGGAAATAATTAATGATTCAACGGTACAAAATTAAATCTTCCCTGATAAAAAACATTCAAAACAATAAAGTCTGTGGATAATATCAGGAATACACACACCCAGAGGCTGTAGCAATATCTACGATTGAGTTAGGCAAAACAAAACCGGATATTTCCGGTTTCATGCAGTCATATCCAGACAAACTGGTTGGAATTCGTAAGCAATGGACCGAGAAAATCACAGTAAAAATGGTTTTGGAGAAAAGCAAAGTCTTTTCATTAGGCCAGTAGATATAATATCATCGATACAAACAGAAATATCATGGTTTTTTTTTTGCAGTTCCTCTAGCTTTCTCCCTGGAAAATACAAATAATAGAGCTGGTGTCTCCATGTGGACCAATTAGGGGTTCCAATCACAAAATTAAATGTTCCCTGAAAAAAAACATTCAAAACCATAAAGTCCGTGGATAATATCAGGAATACACAAACACAGAGGCTGTAGCAACATCGGGGATTGAGTTAGCCAAAACAAAACCGGATATTTCTGGTTTCATCCAGTCATATCCGGACAAAGTGGTGTGGAATTCGTATGACATGGACCAAGAAAATCACAGTAAAAATGGTTTTGGAGAAAAGCAAAGTCTTTTTGTTAGTCAAGTGCATAAAATGTCATCTATACAAACAGATATATCACGTTTGTTTGCCTCAGTTCGTCTAGCTTTCTCCCTAGAAAATACAAATGTGTAGAGCTGGTGTCCCCATGATGAAACAATTAGTGTTTCTGCGGTACAAAATTAAATATTCTCTGATAAAAATATTCAAAACAATAAAGTCCATCAATAATGTCCAGAAAACACGAAAACAGAGGCTTTCACAGTATTTCGGATTGCCTTAGCCAAAATGAAACCGTAAATTTCTAGTTTCATCCTGTCATATCCGGACAAAGTGGTGTGGAATTCATATGCAATGGACCAAGAAAATCACAGTAACAATGGTTTTGGATAAAAGCAATGTATTTTCGTTAGGCAAGTGCATAAAATGTCATCTATACAAACAGAAATCTCATGTTTGTTTGCCACAGTTCCTCTAGCTTTCTCCCTAGAAAATACGAATGTGTAGAGCTGTTGTCTCCATGTGGAACCAATTAGTGATTCCAAATACAAAATTAAATGTCCCCTGATAAAAAACATTCAAAACAATAAAGTCCGTGGATAATATCAGGAATACACAAACACAGAGGCTGTAGGAATATCTGAGATTGAGTTAGCCAAAACACAACCAGATATTTCAGGTTTCATCCAGTCATATCCGGACAAACTGGTGTGGAATTCATATGAATTGTACCGAGAAAATCACAGAAAAATGGTTTTGGAGAAAAGCAAAGTCTTTTCATTAGGCAAGTGCATAAAATGTCATCTATACCAACAGAAATATCATGTTTGTTTGCCGCAGTTCCCCCAGCATTCTCCCGAGAAAATACGAATGTGTAGAGCTGGTGTCCCCGTGATGAACCAATGAGTGTTTATACGGTAAAAAATGAATGTTCCTTGATGAAAAACATTCAAAACCATAAAATCCATTGATAATATACAGAAATCACAAACACAGAAGCTTTCACAATCTTTCGGATTGAGTTAGCCAAAACACAACCGGATATTTCTGTTTTCATCCAGTCATATCCTGACAAAGTGGTGTGGAATTCGTATGCAATGGAATGAGAAAACCAAGTAAAAAATGGTTTTTGAGAAAAGTAGTCTTTTCGTTAGGCAAGTGCATAAAATGTCATCTATACAAACAGAAATATCATGTTTGTTTGCGCAGTTCCTCTAGCTTTCTCCCTAGAAAATACGAATGTGTAGAACTGGTGTTCCCATTATGAACCAATTAGTGTTTCAACGGCACAAAATTAAATGTTCCTTGATAAAACATTCAAACAATAAATTCGATCGATAATATCCAGAAAACACAAACACAGAGTCTTTTACACTATTTCGCATTCAATTAGCCAAAACATACCCGGATATTTCTGTTTTCATCCAGTCATATCCGGACAAAGTGGTGTGGAATTCATATGCAATGAATCAAAAAAATCACAGTACAAATGGTTTTGGAGGAAAGCAAAGTCTTTTCTTTAGGCATGTGCATAAAATATCATGGATACAAACAGAAATATCATGTTTGTTTGTATGTCGCAGTTCCTCTAGCTTTCTCCATAGAAAATACGAATGTGTAGAGCTGGTTTCTCCATGTGGAACCAATTACTGTATCCAAGCTCAAAATAAAATGTTCCCCGATAAAAAACATTCTAAAGAATAAAGTCCGGATAGGAAATTAGAAGAGCTGCAAGATGGCGGAATAGGCAGGTAGCACACTATTAGTCCGGGGGAGAGAAAGTTTAATATAAGTGGAGATACTGTAGTGTCAAGGAAGAGTAGTGGATGAAACAGCAGAAGAAACAGTTCCGGAACTAGTGATTCACAGTGTACCTGCGTCGAGAGCGTGGGAGCCCAAGTTCAGGACACCAGCTGCAGACTCAACACACCAGCACTGGAACGTGAGGTGAGCCGAAACTCAATAGCCCGAGACACCAGCGGGCAAGTGGAAAGAGGAGGCTAGAGGGAACGAGGCTTGAAACTCCGTGGGGAAAAATTCACCACGCTAACTAGAAGAGAGAGAGGAAAAAAATAAAAAAAAGTGACCGATACGGACACAAGTTTCTCTCTCTCCGTTCACCTCTCAAAGGTGAGCAAGAAAGAGCAGGCGCCATTTTGGTCATACGTCATAAGCAGGGCGACCTCAGGTCTGCACTGGCCCTGAGCCTAGCAGAAACACCTGACACTGGGGGGAGGGGTGAAATAACAGGAGGTTAGGATCTATCTTGGCAACCCAGTGGGAGACTGCAGGAGAATTGGAGCCCACACTGAGGGCAGCACAGATTTCCTGTGTGGTCCTTGGGAAAGAGCTTCCAATCTCTGGCTCCTGTGGGCATATCATTTGCCTACTAACTACCTCCAATTACGTTCAGCTGTGCAGAATTACTTCCCTTTTGAATCAAAAAAAAAAGAGACATTTACCACACCTAACCTGGGAGTGTCATCTTTGACACACCCTCAACCCTGAGGAACCAAACACAGCTCTCAGTCCACACTCATCTCAAGCCTCTAAGACTCCACTGAAAGCAGACAGTCCACTTAATATAGAGCCATAGTGTAACAAGAAAAAACACCACAGTGAAGAACCCAAATATCTCCAACATGCCAAACAACAAACACAAAAACCAAGCTAACGAGAACAAGGAAGACACTATGACGCCCCCAAATGAAAAAGACACCCCAATTCAAGATTATGAAGATGATGAGATCGAAGAGATGCAGTAAGCGGATCTCAAAAAATTGATAAGAATATTAAGAAGTTCTCAAAAACAAATTCTTGAACTACAGAAATCCTTAATGGACAAGATAGAAAATCTCTCTCATGAAAATGAAATATTAAGGAGGAATCAAAATGAAATGAAACAACTAGTGGAACAAGAAACTGTGATAGTGACGAGAAATCATAATGAAATGAAGAATTCAATAGATCAAATGACAAACACATTAGAGAGCCTTAAAAACAGAATGGGCGAAGCAGAAGAGAGAATATCAGACTTAGAAGACGGAGAACAGGAAAGGAAACAGGCAAACCAAAGAAAAGAAGAAGAAATCAGTAATCTAAAAAATATTGTCAGGAATCTACAGGATACTATTAAAAAACACAACATTCGGGTTCTAGGAGTTCCTGAAGGCATGGAGAGGGAGAAAGGATTAGAAGGCATTTTCAGTGAGATACTAGCAGAAAATTTCCCAGGTTTGGAGAAGGACAGAGGCATCTTAGTACAGGAAGCTTATAGAACCCCTAATAAACATGACCAAAAGAGATCCTCACCACGACATGTTGTAATCAAACTCACCACAGTGAAACATAAAGAAAAGATCCTAAAATGTGCAAGAGAGAAACGTCAGATTACTCTTAGAGGATCTCCAATTAGACTCACAGCAGACTTCTCATCAGAAACCCTACAAGCTAGAAGGGAATGGCGAGACATAGCCCAGGTACTAAGAGAGAAAAACTGCCAGCCCAGAATACTATATCCTGCAAAGCTCTCATTTGTGAATGAAGGTGAAATTAAGACTTTTCATAGCAAACAGAAACTGAAAGAATTTGTTGCCACTCATCCTGCCCTGCAAAAGATGCTTAAAGATGTGTTGCACACAGAAACACAGAAACACGGTCACCGATATGAAAGAAGGTAAAGGAAGGAAACCTCACAGAAAAAGATCACAGGAAGCTCAATTTCTCTTTGACATAGAATTAAACTCTGATGCTCTGTTAAAGCAATGTGTTAAAGTAATCTATTATGTGCTCTTGATGTCTGTTAAATTCTAATTGTTCAAAAACAGCTGAATTTTTATTAAGAGCTATGGGTTATTTAAATATGGGCTTATTTGCAAAGATTTGAATAGTCACCTTGTAACAATGATCAAATTTGGTCTATGTTATGTCATGATTTTAAGGAATCTTATTTCAACCAGATATTTTGGATTTTGAGCCTTCTTGGCATTCTTGACAGGCATTCAAAAAATCAAAGTTTCAAACAATCTGGTCTCTAAAATTTCCAGTAAATCCTGGACTTTGGTTTTTCCAGTTTGTGCCCGACTGAAAAAATCAAAGGACCTATGTCTCTCATAATATAGAGACACCAACTAATCAGGCTATTTGGATTATATTAGAAGGACTGTCAGGATGTGATGTGGTACCAGACTTTAAGTTTCTATAATGGAAAATGCTATTAATACAAATGTTTGAGAATTAAAAAGTCTAATGATCTTGTGTTACTAGACATGATAATTATCTTAATGAGAAAGCCCCAGAGGACTAAAGGGATAAATACTTGTAAAATCCTACAGGTGCTTTCAAAAATACTGTGAAGTAAGCAAGTGCCTCTTGTTGGTTGATGAGTTTATCATTTTAAACATGGCGACTTAAAGTCTTTTGTCATCCACAGTTATATATGATGTGCTGCTCATAAAACTAAAGCGTTGTTGGTTCTGTGTTTAGCTGTCCTCCTATAGGTTCCTATGGACTTTTTCCAGCTACTTTTATTGTATTCAGCACTTTGGGATGGCTCTGTAAACAGATGAAGCCAATAATGTATTAACAGTACCAACTGAGAGAAAGCATGTTTAACTGAGGTTACTAAAAACAAAAAGCAATTCAAATCCATTGGCAATCTATAAAAAGAGTTAAAAATTTTAAAAGCTATTATTAAAGTTGCTATATTGGTCTATTATGCTATGTTATATGTGTGTACATATTGTATGTCCACATGGGGAAATTTTATTAAGAGTTTTATTTTAAATGGCTTATAGATAAGATTGTCCATAAATTTAAGCTGCTAAAATCAATCAAAGATACATTTTAATTGGTGTGACCTGAATCTCTGTATCATATGTTTTATACTTGTTGGTAGAAAGAAACTAAAGACATTTTAGATGGTTGTGCTTAAGTTTACTGGCTAAACAAACTACACCATGTTAGATATTTAAGAGGTGTTTTCAAATACATGATTCTTAAAATTTATAGAAGGCATTGGACCTTCTGGTAAATGTTTTCTTAAGTTGTTATCTAATGGTTGAAACAGTTTGCTAAGTATTCATGTAATATTGCTATTGTCAGCAAGCGATCTAGGACTTGCTCCCTCATTTCTCTATTCTCAGCCCAACTTGTTCTTTCATTTCTCTATAGTCTTCAAGGGAGGAAACTAGTTCTATTATAAAGGAATCTGTAGGATGCACAATTTAATCTTTAGACCTTATAAAAGAGATGGCTAACATTTTTCTGTAATCACATAGCCAAAATTAGAACTTAAATAATAATCTCATAGTAGATTCACTTTGCCATCAGCGAAGTATACAGAAGTAGAGAAAACCTCCCTTTCAGACCAAAGGGAATGAAAGTTTTCAAGTGGGAATATAATTTTCCTCATGGGCATTGTCTACCTTAGAAAAACTACTACGGAACATGCCTGTGACTATAGACTTGTAGTTCAGGCCGCAGAAGATTAGAGATGGGACTCGGGCACTCCCTTGACTTGCATCCTCTGGTCTGCTTTAACACAAACCAGGAGGAAAAGAAAGCTGGGCATCAGAAGCAATGGGTGGCAGGCCTATTAATGGCTGATCTGTACAGTAATCTGCCCTCAAGGAGACCCAACAGGCCAGTCCACTGCAGTGGCTTTCAATGTGGTAAGCCTGGGCTTCAGCAGAAGTCAGCCTGTGAAGAGCCCTGCCAGCTCTGCCAAGAGTTGGATCACTGGAAATGGACCTGCCCTGGAGTTGAAGGATTCCCAAGTCAGAGCCACAGATCTTATTGGCTCTAAGCTGAAAAGCCCTTCACTCAGCCCAACTTCCAAAGTGACCACTGCAGCTGAGGGGACAGCCAAGTAGGGTCAGCAACATTGCAGGCAGAACTGTAAATTTCTTGTTAGCAATGCAACCTGCATTTACCTGGCCAGCGCTCCTCCCAGGCCAGCCAAGTAATGAAAGTCAACAGAGTGCCTTCCCCTAAGAGGTTCACACCTCCCTTAGGATATACCCCATGTGAAGAGATAGATAGGTCTGGGCCTCTGAATTTACAAGGCCTAAAGCCCACCAGATAATTATCAAGCCCCTTCTATCAGGTTCTATTTGCCTCTCAATCAGAAAAGTTACTTGTAGCTTAGACAGCACCTTTCTTAGCTCCTCTAATAATGACTCTGTCCTTTGTTCTAGGCCCTGTCTAGTGCACTTGGGCCTCATTCCTTTGTAATCATAACCTCTACTCTACCACCAATGGCTCTACTCCCAACCTGTGTGTACTGATGGTCCTCTTCCCCACTTAATGCTGTACAATTGTTCAAACCTGGTAAATACCATTCTTAGGATCATTGGTTACTATCCTCACTCTGTCTTTTATGACCTTGTCTAAATATGATCAGAGTCGGTAAACTTGGAAGGCTTCCATAGCCTTGGCAACTCATGATGACAGCCTAGGATGGTTACTGGCGCCATAAACTAGAGTGTCAATTTGTTGGGTCAACAACAGGAGCCACTGTGCCCTTGCTCCTCATGTGGGATCTATTTCCTTAATGTGCTGTACATTGTGATTTAATGCTATAACTAGTACTCAAACAGTATGTTTCACTTTGTGTTTCTATGTGGGTGCAAACTGTTGAAATCTTTACTTCATATATACTAAAATGATCTTCTGTATATAAAGAGAATTGAAAATGAATCTTGATGCAAATGAAAAGGGGAGAGAGAGTGGGAGAGGGGAGGGTTGCGGTGGGAGGGAAGTTATGGGAGGCAGAAGCCACTGTAATCCATAAGCTGTACACTGGAAATTTATATTCATTAAATATAAGTTAAAAAAAGAAAAAAATATGTTGATAATATCCAGAAAACACAAACACAGAAGCTTTCACAATATTTCGAATTGAGTTAGCCAAATCACAACCGTATATTTCTGGTTTCATCCAGTCATATCCGGACAAAGTGGTGTGGAATTCGTATGCAATAAACCAAAAACATCACAGTAAAAATGGTTTTGGAGAAAAGGAAAGACTTTTCCTTAGGCAAGTGCATAAAATGTCATCTATACATACAGAAATATCATGTTTGTTTGCAAAAGTTCCTCTTGCTTTCTCCCTAGAAAATACGAATGTGTAGAGCTGGTGTCTCCATGTGGAACCAATTAGTGATTCCAAGCACAAAATTAAATGTTCCCTGATAAAAAGCATTCAAAACAATAAAGTCCGTGGATAATATTAGGAATACACAAACACAGAGGCTGTAGCAATATCTGCGATTGGGTTAGCCAAAACACAACTGGATATTTCCGGTTTCATCCAGTTATATCCAGTAAACTGGTGTGGAATTCGTATGCAATCCTCGGAGAAAATCACAGTAAAAATGATTTTGGAGAAAAACAAAGTCTTTTCGTTGGGCAAGTGCATAAAATCACATAGATACAAACAGAAATATCATGTTTGTTTTCTGAAGTTCCTCCAGCTTTCTCCCTGGAAAATACGAATATGTAGAGGTGGTGTTCGCATGATGAACCAATTAGTGTTTCAACGGAATAAAACTAAATGCTCCCTGATAAAAAGCATTCAAAAAAATAAAGTCCGTGGATAACATCAGGAATACACAAACACAGAGGGTTTCACAATATTTCGGATTGAGTTAGCCAAAACTAAACCGGATATTTCCGGTTTCATCCAGTCATATCCAGACAAACATGTGTGGAATTCATATGAAGTGTAACGAGAAAATCACAGAAAAACGGTTTTGGAGAAAAGCAAAGTCTTTTCGTTAGGCAAGTGCATAAAATGTCATCTATACAAACAGAAATATCATGTTTGTTTGCCGCAGTTCCTCTAGCTTTCTCCCTAGATAATAGGAATATGTTAAGCTGGTGTCTCCATGTGTAACCAATTACTGTATCCAAGTTTTAAATAAAATGCTCCCCGACAAAAAAGCTTTCAAAAAAATAATGTCCGTTTATAATATCCAGAAAACACAAACACAGAGGCTTTCACAATATTTCGGATTGAGTTAGCCAAAACTCAACCGGATATTACCGGTTTCATCCTGTCATATCCGGACAAAGTAGTGTGGAATTCATACGCAATGAACCAAAAGAATCACAGTAACAATGGTTTTGAGAAAAGCAAAGTCTTTTCGTTAGGCAAGTGCATAAAATGTCATCTATACAAACAGAAATATCATGTTTGTTTGCCGCAGTTCCTCTAGCTTTCTACCTAGAAAATACGAATGTGTAGAGCTGGTGTCTCCATGTGGAAGCAATTAGTGATTCCAAGCACAAAATTAAATGTTCCCTGATAAAAAACATTCAAAACAATAAAGTCCGTGGATAATATCAGGAATACACAAACACAGAGGCTGTAGCAATATCGGGGATTGAGTTAGCCAAAACAAAACAGGATATTTCCGGTTTCATCAAGTCATATCTAGACAAAATTGTGTGGAATTCCTATGAAGTGCACCGAGAAAATCACAGAAAAATGGTTTTGGAGAAAAAGAAAAGTCTTTTCTTTAGGCAAGTGCATAAAATGTCATCTATACAAGCAGAAATATCATCTTTGTTTCCCACAGTTCCTCAGGCTTTCTCCCTAGAAATTACGAATATGTAGAGCTGGTGTCTCCATGTGGAACCAATTAGTGTTTCAAAGGTACAAAATTAAATGTTCCCTGATAAACACATTCAAAGCAATAAAATCCTTTGATTATATCAGGAATGCACAAATACAGAGGCGGTAACAATATCTGGGATTGAGTTAGCCAAAAAAACCGGATATTTCTGGTTTCATCCAGTCATATCCGGACAAAGTTGTGTGGAATTCGAATGCAATAGACCGAGAAATCGCAGTAAAAATGATTTTGGAGAGAAGCAAAGTCTTTTCATTAGGCAAGTGCATAAAATGTCATCTATACAAACCGAAATATCAAGTTTGTTTGCCACAGTTCCTCTAGCTTTCTCCTTAGCAAATACGAATATGTTCAGCTGGTGTCTCCATGTGGAACCAATTAGTGTATCCAAGCTCAAAATAAATGTTCCCCGATTAAAAAAAAATTCAAAACAATAAAGTCCGTGAATAATATCCAGAAAACACAAACACAGAGGCTGTAGCAATATCAGGATTGAGTTAGCCAAAACACAACCGGATATTTCTGGTTTCATCCAGGCATATCCGGACAAATTGGTGTGGAATTTGTATGCAATGGACAGAGAAAATCACAGTAAAAATGATTTTGGAGAAAAGCAAAGCCTTTTCGTTAGGCACGTGCATCAAATGTCATCTATCCAAACAGAAATATCATGTTTGTTTGCCGCAGTTCCTCCAGCTTTCTCACTAGAAAATACGAATGTGTAGAGCTGGTGTTCCCATTATGAACCAATTAGTGTTTCAACACTTGAAAATGAAATGTTCCCTGATAAAAACATTCAAAACAATAAAGTCCATTGATAATATCCAGAAAACACATACACAGAAGCTGAAGCAATATTTTGCATTGAGTTAGCCAAAACACAACCGGATATTTATTTTTTCATCCAGTCATATTGGTAAAAAGTCGTTTGGAATTCGTATGCAATGGACCGAGAAAATCACAGTACAAATGGTTTTGGAGAAAAGCAAAGTCTTTTCTTTAGGCAAGTACATAAAATGTCATCTATACAAACAGAAATATCATGTGTATTTTCCACAGTTCCTCTAGCTTTCTCCCTGGAAAATACGAATGTGTAGAACTGGTGTT
Source organism: Lepus europaeus (assembly GCF_033115175.1). Lineage (NCBI taxonomy): Eukaryota > Metazoa > Chordata > Mammalia > Lagomorpha > Leporidae > Lepus > Lepus europaeus. Next base: position 1,497,933 of record NW_026909196.1, read on the forward strand.
CCCATGATGAACCAATTAGTGTTTCTACGATACAAAATGAAATGTTCCTTGATAAAAACATTCAAAACAATATGTCCATCGATAATATCTAGAAAAAACAAACACAGAGGCTTTCACAATATTTCGGATTGAATTAGCCAAAACCCAACCGGATATTTCGGGTTTCATCCAGGCATATGCGGACAAAGTGTTGTGGAATTTGTATGCAATGGACCTAGAAAATTACAGTAGAAATGGTTTTGGAGAAAAGCAAAGTCTTTTCGTTAGGCAAGTGCATAAAATGTCATCTACACAAACAGAAATATCATGTTTTTTTGCCGCAGTTCCTCTAGCTTTCTCCCGAGAAAATACGAATATGTAGAGCTGGTGTCTCCATATGGAATGCATTACTATATCCAAGCTGAAAATAAAATTTTCCCCAATAAAAAAACATTGAAAACAATAACGTCCGTGGATAATATCGAGAAAACACAAACACAGAGGCTGTAGAAATATCTGGGATTGAGTTAATCAAAACACAACCGGATATTTTTGGTATAATCCAGTCATATCCGGAAAAACTGGTTTGGAATTCGTATGCAATGGACTGAGTAAATTATAGTAAAAATGATTTTGGAGAAAGGCAAAGTCTTTTCGTTAGGTAAGTGCATAAAATGTCATCTATACAAACAGAAATATCATGTTTGTTTGCCGCAGTTCCTCTAGTTTTCTCACTAGAATATACTAATGTGTAGAGTTGGTGTTCCCATTATGAACCAATTACTGTTTCTACGGTACAAAATTAAATGTTCCCTGATAAAAACATTCAAAACAATAAGTCCTTCGATAATATCCAGAAAACACAAACACAGAGGCTGTAGCAATATTTTGGATTGAGTTAGCCAAAACACAACCGGATATTTCCAATTTCATCCACTGATATCCGGACAAAGTGGTGTGGAATTCGTATGAATTGGACCGAGAAAATCACAGTAAATATGGTTTTGGAGAAAAGCAAAATCTTTTCATTAGGCAAGTGCATAAAATGTCATCTATACAAACAGAAATATCATGTTTGTTTGCCGCAGTTCCTCCAGCTTTCTCCCTAGAAAATACGAATGTGTAGAGCTGGTGTCTCCATGTGGAACCAATTAGTGTTTCCAATAACAGAACTAAATGTTCCCTGATAAAAAACATTCAAAACAATAAATTCTGTGCATAGTATAAGGAATACACAAACACAGAGTCTGTAGCCATATCTGGGAATGAGTTAATCAAAACACTACCGGATATTTCCGGTTTCATCCAGTCATATCCGGACAAAGTGATGTGGAATTCGTATGCAATGGACCAAGAAAATCACAGGAAAATGGTTTTGGGGAAAAGCAAAGTCTTTCTGTTAGGCAAGTGCATAAAATGTCATCAATACAAACAGAAATATCATGTTTGTTTGCCACAGTTCCTCTAGCTTTCTCCCTAGAAAATACGAATGTGTGGAGCTGGTGTTCCCATTATGAACCAATTAGTATTTCTACGGTACAAAATAAAATGATCCCTGATAAAAACATTAAAAACAATAAAGTCCATCAATAATATCCAGAAAACTCAAACACAGAGGCTTTCACAATATTTCGGATTCAGTTAGCCAAAACACAACCGGATAATTCCAGTTTCATCCAGTTATATCCGGAAAAACTGGTTTTGAATTTGTATGCGATGGACCGAGAAAATCACAGTAAAAATGGTTTTGGAGAAAACCAAAGTCTTTTCGTTAGGCAAGTGCATAAAATGTCATCTATAGAAACATAAATATCATGTTTGTTTGCCTCAGTTCCTCTAGATGTCTCCCTAGAAAATACGAATATGTAGAGCTGGTGTCTTCATATGGAATGAATTACTGTATCCAAGATCAAAATAAAATGTTCCCCAATAAAAAACATTCAAAAAAATAAAGTCCATTTATAGTTTCTATAAAAACAAACATAGATTCTGTAGCAATATCTGGGATTATGACTGGATGAAAACGGAAATATCCGGTTGTGTTTTGGCTAACTCAATCCGAAATATTGTGAAAGCCTCTGTGTTTGTG